>NC_045547.1:56088048-56388048 GCF_009769535.1 Thamnophis elegans
GAGAGAAACTAATTACTAGAATTGAAAACCTGTATAACTGATACAATTGAGAAACATCTATTTGTATAAGATAACAGTGTGATATATAACTCTATGATATATAATAATTAAGGATCAAAAACAGAATAGAATAATACATAGGAATGTTTAGATATTGAAACGTGATATTAAGGAAGGTTAATTATTGTTAAATATTGAGATATATAATTATTGATACCATTGAAATTGCTGATAAAGTAGAAGTAAAGTAGAATTTATATGCAATTGTGGGCAAGGATAAATAGGAGGATAAAAATGGCAACTTCAGTAAAGTTAGTGAAAAAAACTGTACCCAATATGATTTCAGGAACACCCCCCTCCTCAAATCAAAGATCAATTGAGAGTGCGTGGGGGCTGGAGAAAGGTGGAACGATGGCAGGAACAGTGAGACCAGCACCAATGATGCAGAGTATGCAATTGATGCTCCAGATTCTACAAGAGACATTGACGAAAAGCCAAGAAGTGACAGCTACAAATCATGAAGAGACAAGGAGAAATCATGAAGAAATGAAAAATGAAATGGGAGAATTGAAAGGATATCAAAAATGTGGATGACAAAATTGAAAGGATACAGAATGCCTTAGCAATCAATGAACAGAAAATCCAGAACATTGAAACAAAAATAGAACAAACAGATCATCAGAAGATGGAAAAAATGGAGCTGGAATATAGACAAGTTAATAAAGAATTGGTTCTCCTCTTACCTCTCGGACAGGTCGCAGTTGGTGTTGGTCGGAGGGCAGAGATCGACCCCTAGGCCCCTGAATTATGGGGTGCCGCAGGGTTCGGTCCTGTCCCCCCTCCTGTTTAATATCTACATGAAGCCGCTGGGTGAGATCATTCGACGGCATGGGATAAAATACCATCAGTATGCGGACGATACGCAGCTGTATCTGTCCGCCCCATGCCAACTCAATGAAGCAGTTGACGTGATGTGCCAGTGCCTCGAGGCTGTTAGGGACTGGATGGGGGTTAACAAGCTTGTTCTCAATCCGGATAAGACCGAGTGGCTGGTGTGTTTCTCTCCTACTAATTGGCCAAGTTTTCCACCTCTCAGGCTGGGGGGGGGGGTCAAACAGTACGCCCCTCAGACAGGGTTCGCAATTTGGGAGTCCTCCTGGACCCACAGCTGACTTTTGAACACCACTTGTCAGCTGTGACCAGGGGGGCATTTGCCCAGGTTCGCCTGGTGTGCCAATTGCGTCCCTACCTGAACCGGGAGGCCCTCACAACAGTCACTCGTGCCCTTGTGACCTCCAGACTGGACTACTGCAACGTGCTCTACATGGGGCAGCCCTTGAAGAGCATTCGGAGACTTCAGCTTGTCCAGAATGCAGCCGCGCGAGTGATCGTGGGTGCTCCTCGGTTCACCCACGTAACACCTATCCTCCGCGAGCTGCACTGGCTGCCTATTGGTCTCTGGATACGCTTCAAGGCACTAGTCACTTATAAAGCCCTTCATGGTATTGGACCTGGGTACTTGAGAGACCGCCTGCTGCCAATCACCTCCACTAGACCGATTAGATCCCACAGATTAGGCCTCCTCCAAATTCCATCCGCCGGCCAGTGTCGACTGGCGACTACCCGGAGGAGAGCCTTCTCTGTGGCTGCTCTGACCCTTTGGAACGAACTCCCCGTGGAGATTCAAACCCTCACCACCCTCCAGGCCTTCTGCAAAGCCGTTAAAACCTGGCTGTTCCGACAGGCCTGGGGCTAAAGAGCTGTTGACCCCGTTTCAAATGGTATGACTGTTGTGTGTTTTTAAATTATGTATTATTATGTTTCGTTTTTTACTTTTTGTCCGTACCCCCCCTTCCCTGATTTGATTTGTTAGCCACCCTGAGTCCCCTTCGGGGGGAAAGAGCGGCATATAAATATAATAAAATGAAATGAAATGAATTAGAGTTATCAATAATCCGACTTGAAAATGAAAGAGCTGCATTCTACCTAAGATTCCAAAACATACCAGAAGAGAAGGAGAAAGGCCTGAAAGGAAAAATGATCAAAATCTTCACCAACATTTTACAGAGAAAAGAACAAGAGTTGAGAGGGGACATCGATGAAGCTTACCGTGTGCATATTAATTATGCCAGAAGACATAGGCTCCCGAGAGAAGTGCACGTAAGATTTGCTAAAAAAACAACTAGAGATGAAGTGTACAAAAAACCAGAGAAGAGACGATTACATTACAGGGAAAAGAGTTGATTACGCTTAAACAGATTCCACGGAGAATTCGTGAACAATGTAGACAATACCAATTTTTAACAAATCAGTTAAATAAAAACAGGATAATGTACAGATGGTTGGTACCAGAAGGGGTACTGGTATCTTGGCAAGGAAAAAGATATAAGATAGAGAATATAGAAGAAGCGAAGAAATTCTATGAAGAATACAGCAAAGGGGAAGAAGAACAAGGAAGTAAAGAGGACCTAGAAAGTAGAAGTCAAGAGGAAGAAACATCAGGAGATAAGGAAAGAAACGAGAGAAGAACAGAGGCAAGAAAGAGAGAGAGTAGAAAAGGAAGGCGCGAGAGGGAAAAGTCAGATATAAACCAGAAGTAACAAAAAACACCCCATCTAAAGATGGACCCAGAAATAACAATTATTTCGATAAACTTGAATGGACTGAACGCACCAAAAAAAAAAAAAAAAAAGCACAGATGTTTAATAAACTTAAGAAACTGAAGGTAGATATAACCTGTGTACAGGAAGTGCATATTAAAAGGAAACATAGGAACTTACTGGAAAACAAAAAACTAGGGAAATTATATACAGCACTGGCAGATAAAAAAAAAAAGAGGGATAGCAACCTATATAAAGGAAAAAATAAACTCCAAAGAAGTCTACTCTGATGAAGAAGGCAGGATGCTAATAACTGAATTAGAGACAACAGAAAAACCGATATTATTAATAGTCATATATGCACCAAATCAGAAAAAGAGGAATTCTATAGGAAATTACACAACAAAATAAACGAATTAGAATATGAAAATATTTGCTTAATTGGGGATTATAATGCAATAGTGGATAAAAAAATGGATGATGAAAGCAAAAAGAAAAATAAAGCAAAAAAATACATTACCCAAATCCTTTTTTGAGATGGAAATGGAATATAAACTACATGATATTTGCAGAGAAAGGCACAAAACAAAAAAGCAATATACCTTTTATTCGAACCCCATCAGTCCCTATCAAGAATTGACATGGCTTATAGCAATAGCAATAACAATAGCAATTAGACTTATATACCACTTCATAGGGCTTTCAGCCCTCTCTAAGCGGTTTACAGAGTCAGCATATTGCCCCCAACAACAATCCGGGTCCTCATTTTGCCCACCTCGGAAGGATGGAAGGCTGAGTCAACCCTGAGCCGGTGAGATTTGAACAGCCGAACTGCAGTCAGCTGAAGTAGCCTGCAGTGCTGCATTTAACCACTGCGCCACCTCGGCTCCTCTGAGGCTTGGATCTCATCTGGTCTATGTAATCAATTAGACGAAATTGAAATAGAAGCAAATGAGTGGGCAGATCATAATCCAATAAAATTAAGATACAAAGGTCAAAGAAGAAGAAAAAGATGGATGATGAATTCAAATATTGTAAATGAAATAGAATACACTCAAATGCTGGAGAAAGAATTAAAACTATTCTTTAGAATAAATAATAAAGAAGACACCTCAATTCAAAATCTCTGGGATACTATGAAAGCATACACAAGAGGCCTTACGATTGCCTACATGGCGAGAAAAACTAGAAAACAAAAAGAGCAACAAGAATGTATGCAAAAAGAACTTAGGGAAGCCAAAGATGAACTACAAAAAGACCCAAAGAATAAAATTAAAAAAGAAAAAAGAGAGATGATAAAACAAGATCAACTTAATAACTCAAAAGGAATTAGCACGGAAAATTAAAGCAGCCAGACAAAATTACTTTGAACAAGCCAACAAACCTGGACAATGGCTGGCATACAGATTGAAGAATGAAAGAGAAAAAAGGATGATATATCAATTAAAAGATGATGAGTGAAGAATTCAATACAAAGCGGAAGAAAAGAAGCATATTATTCATAAATACTTCACAAAACTATACGCGCAAGATATAGTAAGGAGGAACTCAAAATAAAACATTATTTAAACACAGAAAAAATAACACCAATCTCAAAAGAACAAAGGGAGGCAATAAAGAGGCTAATAATGTTAGTCGAAGTGGAATTAGTCCTGAAAAACCAGAAAAATAATAATACCACAGGATCAGATGGAATACGGGTGGAGTTATACAAATATAAGAAAATAATATTGGAAGTGCTAGGAGTGGAAATGTTTAATGAAGTTTTAGGAAAAGCCAAGATACCTGAATCATGGACAGAAGCAATAATATCGCTAATCCCAAAAGAAGAAACCAACCTACAAGAAATTCAAAATTACAGGTGAATCTCATTACTAAACTCTGATTATAAAATATTTGCAGCAATTATGGCAGGAAGAATTAAACAGGTTTTAAATGAACGAATACACCCGGACTAAAATGGATTTTTACCTCACAGACACATTAAAAATAATACGAGAGTCATCCTAGACATAATAGAGTATTACGTGGCGCATCCAGAAAAATAAATGATACTGGTTTTCCTTGATGCACAAAAAGCATTTGACAATGTAATCTGGAAATTTATAATAACACTATTGGACGAGATGAAATTCAGAGAAAAATTTATAAAAATGATAGAAGGATTTTATAACAGTCAGACAGCCAAAGTTCTGATGAATGGAGATCTAACAGAGAAGATTGAAATAAAAAAAGGAGTCAGACAGGGATGCCCCCTCTCTCCTTTGCTGTTTATATTAACTTTGGAAATTTTATTAAATGAAATTCGGAAGGACCAGGGAATAAAAGGTTTAAGACTCAAAAATGAAGAATATAAGGCCCAAGCCTATGCCGATGACTTAGTATTTCTAGAGGACCCATTAGAATCCAGTCTGAAATTAGTTCAAAATTTAGAAGAATATGGCGAAGTGGCAGGACTAAAGATCAATAAAGACAAAACAAAAATGATAACCAAGAGCATGACAAAAAAGCAAGAAGAGGACCTGGAAGTAGCAACCAGAATGCAAATAATTAAGAAAGTGAAATACTTGGGGATCTGGATGTCGGCAAATTGTTCCACAATTAAAGACGATAATTATAATAAATTAGTGATACAAATAAAGAAAGATTTAGAAAATTGGAAAAAATATTCAGTTATCACTCATGGGATGTATAGTGACAATTAAAATGAATATTTTACCAAGAATCTTATTCCTGTTGCAAGCCGCATTTATTAATCTGGGTAAAAAATTCTTTCAAGAATTAAACAAAATAACCACTAGGTTCATTTGGCAGGGATGAAAAGCAAGGATTAAACTAAAGTCAATGCAAGACAGCAAGGAGAGGGGAGGCTTAGCATTACCAAATAGGGATTTATATGCATCAGCAGTAACAATAAAATTGGTGAAGGATTGGATAGAGCTAAAGAATAAAACAATTTTTACCTTAGAAGGCCATGATTTGCAAGCAGGCTGGCATACATTCCTATAGGATGATAAAAATAAAATGCACATACTTTCAAAAACATTTAATCAGAAGAACGTTATTGCAAAAATGGCTCACAATCAAAAAAATCCACTATGTGAAAATCCCGAATTGGCTATCACCGACAGAAAGGACGACTCACCCAAATTTTATAGATTTGAACAAAATGCTAAGATACAGAGACTTAATTGATAGACAGGGAAATTTAAAAACAATTGAAGATTTGGCAGATCAGAACATGAAAGTTGACTGGCTAACTTACCTCCAAATCAAAACTAAATACAATAAAGATACTAAATTATATGACATCGAAACAGAACCACACAAATTGGATAAAATTATTCAAAGCTCAGATAGAAAGATGATAGGGAGAATATATAAATTCCTCCTGAAGTATAAAATGGAAGAGGAAATTGTGAAAGAACAAATGATAAAATGGGTGCAGAACTTTGGCTATAATATTGAATTAGACAAATGGGAAAAATGTTGGAGAACCAACTTAAAAATGACACTATCAGTTGCATACAAGGAAAACCAGGACAAAATGTTTTACAGATGGCACCTGGCACCAACAAGGTTAGCTAAAATCTTAACGAATCAATACCCAGAACATATTACCATTTATGATGGACCTATGAGGCGGCTAAAATTTTTGGGAAAAGGATCAAAAATTGGCTGGAGGCAATAACGGGTTAAAATAGAATGGAAACCTGAAGTTTTTTTTATTAGGAATAATGTCTGCAAAATACAAAAAAGAAATCCAGTATTTAATACTACATATAATTACAGCGGCAAGGATTGCCTTTGCCCAGAAATGGAAAAACAAATTAATTCCAAGCGAAGATGAAATAATTAGAAAGGTATGGATTGTGCTGAAATGGACAAGCTAACTAAAGAAATCCAGGGAAAAGAAGAATCATAATTCTACCAGATGTGGGATAAATGGTATAGGTGGATGGAGGAAAGAAACAGGAATCAATGAAGGAATATAACAAAACTCAAAAAATAATAGTTATGAGTAAAATAAGAAGGTTAAGAATGATGAAATCCAAATGAAATACAATAGAAAGGGAAATAATATAAGGCGAGCGATATTGATTGATAATTGCTATTAGAAAGAACAGGAAGCTCCTGTTCGTATTGTATTGTGTAAATGAGGTGTATGTCTAAGTTTTGAATGTGTGTATATTACATGTTTGTTAATAAAAAAATAATAATAAAAAAAGAAAGGCAAAACACTTTGAACTAAGCAATTAATTACTAAGTCAGATTCAGCTCCAGGTAGCTCCAATATTCCCACTATGTTGACCAATCTTCAGTAATAGATTTTGATTCTTTCAAGGACATTTCAGTAATCTTTTTGATCCCATTCACCTCTCTATCTACAAACATGTCTTTTTCTCATTCATTTTCCAATTGTACCACTTATCCAAAGATACTGAGTTTTTGTTTGCTCATCCCTGCCTCAAAGGAGAAGACAGCCTGTATTTGACCAAAAATGACTGGATTATTCTTGCAATCTTGGGTTGTAAATGCATAAATTAAAGACATCTACAGTTGCAAGAAAAAGTATGCAAACCCCTTGGGATTACATGGAGTTTTGCATGAATTGGTCATAAAATGTGCTCTGAACTTCATCTAAGTCACAACAATAGACAAACACAGTCCTCTGAAAATAATACTACAGAAACATTAGCTGTTGCCATGGTTTAATTGCACATAACATGTAAACATTCACAGTGCAGGGAGGAAAAAGTATGTGAGCCCCTAGCCTAATGACGTCTCCAAGAGCTAATTGGAGCCAGGAGTGAGCCAACCTGGACTCCAATCAGTGTGATGATATTGGATGTATTGCTGATAGCTGTTCTGCCCTTTAAAAACACACACCTGTTGTGGGTTTACTGGTTTCAAGAAGCACTGTCTGATGTGAACCATGCCTTGCAGAAAAGAGCTCTCAGAAGACCTGCGATCAAGAATTGTTGACTTGCATGAAGCTGGAAAGGGTTACTGTTATATATGTGTGAGGGAAAGACGCAGGAGCCATGGAATCAGAGAGTAAGATGTTTATTGCGAGATGACAAGCGATTCAAAACGTCCCTGCAACTGTCAGGGTATTTATACTCGAGCCCAAAGCAACTGTCAAATGACCAGCCAATCAGAGAGCTGGTAACAGGGAACATTTGCATATATAACACTCCTTCCCCCCCAGTTATTTGCTTTGTGTGTTATTTATTTGCATTTTTTTTGTGTTGTCCATGTTCACATTTACTCACTCCTTCCCCCCAGTTATTTGCATATTCATCCTCTGCGCATGCTTGGCAAGACCTTAGGGAAGATTTTTCCGGTCAAGGAGGCTGGAGAGCGTTCATGGAGGGAAACTCAAAGAAGTCCAAGCCTGTTGGTAACTTGAAATTGCGGTTTCTGCAGGGTTTTTTTGCTGCGAGCAGGACTGGCGTTTTGGTTGTGTAGGAAGGTGATTTGAGAGCGGAGACGGCAATTTGGGAGCGGAGCTGGCCCTGGAGGCGGCAGCGTGGAAGTTCCTGGGCAGGCAGGTGGCCTTGGGAGGCAGGCAGCCTTGTAATGCAGGTGGAACAGCAGAGGCTCCAGGCAGCAGCAGCTGCAGACAGTTTGTATTAGGCAGATAGAAAGCCGTGAGGAGACGGATGGCAGCAGCGGCTGCAGACAGGCAGGCAGTTCCAGCTGAGGTTGGCCTTCGCGGTCTTTGGCTCGTCCTTGGAGTTGGCGTGGCTCGTCCTTCAAGTTGGCGTAGATGGCTCGTCCTTGGAGTTGGCGTGGCTCGTCCTCCAAGTTGGCGTAGATGGAAGGCTTCACGGTGGCTACTGCTGCTGCTGAGTGCATGCTGGCCATTTGTTCTCTGATGTGGTTTTTTTCTGATTTCCGCGTTGTTTTCCAGGCTCTGCGGAATCGCGATCCCATCCTCGTCGCCAGTGTTGAATATGAGTTTGAGGGAAAGACGCAGGAGCCATGGAATCAGAGAGTAAGATGTTTATTGCGAGATGACAAGCGATTCAAAACATCCCTGCAACTGTCAGGGTATTTATACTCGAGCCCAAAGCAACTGTCAAATGACCAGTCAATCAGAGAGCTGATAACAGGGAACATTTGCATATATAACAGTTACAAAGGTATCTCCAAAAGCCTTGATGTTCATATGTCCACGGTAAGACAGACTGTCTACAAATGGAGAAAGTTTAGCACTCTTGCTACTCTCCCTAGATGTGGTCGTCCTGTAAAAATGACTGCAAGAGCACAGTGCAGAATGCTTCCTGAGATAAAGAAGAATCCTAGAGTGTCAGCTAAAGACCTATAGAAATCTCTGGCACATGCTTACATTTTTGTTGACACATCTACAATAAGGAAAACATTAAGAATGGAGTACATGGGAGGACACCATGGAGGAAGCCATTGCTGTCCAAAAAAAAAAAAATATTGCCGCACGTTTGAAGTTTGCAAAAGAGCACCTGGATGTTCCACAGCACTACTGGCAAAATATACTGTGGACAGATGAAACCAAAATTGAGTTGTTTGGGGAAAAACACACAATACTATGTGTGGAGAAAAAAAGGCACAGCACACCAACATCAAAACCTCATCCCCACTGTAAAACATGGCATCATGGTTTGGGGCTGCTTTGCTGCCTCAGGGCCTGGACGGATTGTTGTCATTGATGGGAAAATGAATTCCAGAGTTTATCAAGACATTTTGCAGGAAAACGTACGACCATCTGTCTGCCAACTGAAGCTCCGCAGGGGATGGGTGATGCAACACGACAATGACCCAAAGCATACAAAAATGGCTTCAACAGCACAGAATACGCCCTCTGGAGTGGCCCAGTCAGAGTCCTGACCTCAACCCGATTGAAATGCTGTAGCATGACCTTAAGAGAGTGATTCACACCAGACATCCCAAGAATATTGCTACATTGAAACAGTTTTGTGAAGAGGAGTGGTCCACAATTACTCCAGATTGTTGTGCAGGTCTGATCTGCAACTACAAGAAACGTTTGGTTGAGGTTATTGCTGCCAAAGGAGGGTCAACCAGTTATTAAGTCCAAGGGTTCACATACTTTTTCCTCCCTGCACTGTGAATGTTTACATGTTATGTGCAATTAAACCATGGCAACATCTAATGTTTGTGTAGTATTATTTTCAGCAGACTGTGTTTTTCTATTGTTGTGACTTAGATGAAGTTCAGAGCACATTTTATGACCAATTCATGCAAAACTCCACATAATCCCAAGGGGTTCACATACTTTTTCTTGCAACTATTTTTCCCCCAGTGACCAGCCTTCTCAAAATGACACTGGAAAGATAGTTGTTTTAGCAATTCTCATATTTGTTGTCATTGAAATGAATTTGTCTAAATTAATGATACCTTAGTACATTTTGAAAAGTGTATGTGACATTGTGGATGACAATTTGAAAAAGTTAAATAGAATTAGACTTGGCTAGTATTAGATCATGGCCAAACCTTTGGTGGAAACCAAGGAAAAAGGCTCTCAAACCTGGAAGCCAGAAGAGAATATATTTTTCTTTATGTTTAAGCACACATTCTGTGAATGACAGGTGTGTGTGTGTGTGTGTGTGTGTGTGTGTGTGTGAGAGAGAGAGAGAGAGAGAGAGAGAGAGAGAGAGAGAGAGAGAGAGAGAGAGAGAGAGAGAGAGAGAGAGAGAACAGATTTTAATGGATGTGGTGAAAAGATACAAAAGTCCATTCTGTTTTACAGCCAAATACTGCATTGACAAGAACAAGCAAAGATTAATACTGGTAATAATTATAAACATGTGAACCTGGCCTAATTAAAATTCCTAGATTATTGGGAGGAACTGTAGTTCAGTGAACAGATATATGTTTTGTTTATTGAAGGAGCAAGTTCTCTCAGTGATGGCTGAAGAAACTTGAGCCTGAAAACCTGGAGTATATATCAATGTTAACAAAGTAGTGGCAATCAAATGCCCTCTGCATCTTTTGATTTATAACTCTCACAATTTCCAATCAATAATTGTCAGTTGATAGAAATTGATTCAACTCATCTAAAGGAAACAACATTGCCTACTATTTGTGAAATTGAACTAGGTACATGAAAAGTCAGAGTGTGTTTGAAGTCTGGGTAGGTTAGCTGGAAAAGTAAGATAGTTCCTGTATTTGAAAGGTTGTTAATGCCTTGCTAAGTGAGGGGAAAAAGCACACTATTGTATTTGTATTGGGAAAAGCATTTGACTGCCCATTTCTGAGAGGTCAAGGAGGTTGATGCTTTGAAGAATTGTCTGAAATGGCATCTTGCTTGAAGTTAGATCAGATCTTACGCTGGCTGCTTTTTGGAAGAAAGTCAAGACTCAGCTCTTCTGGAGGGCATATGAGTTGTAATGCCTACAGGGAGGTTATTTTTTGCTTGATGTATTACTTGTTGTATTTTTGCCTTTTGGAATTGCTTTTTGTTATACAGTATTATAAGCTACCAAGACCTGAATAGACAGAGGCAGAATAAAAATCAAATAAACAAGCAGATTTTTTTTAAAAAAACCTTTTTTCCTTGACTTAATACAATGTAACATTCATTTTACAGTCCAGCTTTAACTTCTACTTAGCCTATATAATTTAAACACAAATTGTTCTATTTACAGTCCTATCCAATTCTGTGAAGGCACACTGGTTGTAATATTAATTTATTTCCCTTGAAGTACATGGATTGGCTTCAGGGGTGGGTTCCTGCCAGATCTAACCTCTTTTATAGAAGAGGTTCCACAAATCGGTTCCATCACAAAACCATGAAGCCCTTATCCGCGCTGACATAAGTGCGGAGGGCAAATCCGCGCCGTTCGAAGCGCTAAGGAAAAACGCGAGCCTACCACGATGACATAATCGCAGAGGGCAAATCCGCGCCTTCCGAAGCACTCAGCACCCTAAACCTAACCCTAAACCTAACTCTAAACCTAACCCTAAACCTAACCCTAAAGCAAACCCCTAAACCTAATCCTAACCCTTACCTTAATTTAAATCAGCTTTCTGCCGCCGCGCTGTTTTAAAGCACCCTTCTGTCGCCGCGCTGTTGTTGCGGCGGTGATGACATTGCGGCTTTAGCGACGCGGTTTTATCACCGCTATTTTGACGAGCACAGTTTTGTCGTGCCACGCCACAAATCTACAGTGCCGTTTAAAACTGGTTCCAGCTCCCTCCCCCTGCCCATCTACACATCATCAAGATGAAGAGCGAGAGGAGGAATTCTGGGAGTTGAAGTCCACAAGTCTTTTTTTTTAATTGAAAATTTTTAAAAAGCTTTTAAAAATATTTACCTCCCCTCCCCCACCCTCCCCACCCAAACCCAACCCCCTCCCAACCTCCCCCCCCAACTTCCCAGAGCAAATACAGGGTATAAATCTTTAACAAACATATTCTAAAACAGACTAAAAGAAAGTTAGTGTCCTCTTTCATTTGTGCTTTAACTCCTCTTTTGTTAGGCTAACTCTAAACAGATTATATCATTCCTCGCCTTTTAAGTCATAAACTATCTGGAATTTCTTAGTCCCGTATTTATTTTGAATATAGTCAATCCATCTTCTCCACTCCAGTTTATATTTCACATCTGAGTGATCCTTAAGATATGCTGATATTTTAGCCATCTCTGCTAAGCTTATTACTTTTAATGTCCATTCTTGAATAGTAGGCAAATCTTCCTTCTTCCAGTATTGCACCACCAACAGTCTTGCTGCCATTATTAAGTACAAAATCAAGTTAGTCTCTATGAAAGTACAATCAGTAGTTATACCTAACAGGAATAACTGCGGGGTAAACTTTATCCTCTTTTTAAAAATATTTTGCATAATCCACCATAATTTTATCCAGAACGCTTTAACCTTCTTACAAGTCCACCATATATGGTAATATGTAGCATCAACACAATCACATCTCCAGCATTTAGGTTGTAAATTCGGATACATACAAGTTTGTACCAAATACCAAATCATGCCGTTCGATGTTAAGTGTTCTATCGTCTGTTGAATTGATCCACTGCTTCATAGTATAATTTTAAATTTGGCAATTTCAAGCCTCCTCTCTCACGTACATCTTGCATTATTTTAAGTTTTATTCTCAGCTTTTTCCCTGCCCATACAAATTTGTTAATACTCTTCTGCCATTCAAGCAAATTTGCGTCTTTTTTAAGTATTGGTATCATTTGGAAAAGAAATAGGAGCTTAGGCAAGACATTTATTTTCACTGCTGCTACTCTTCCCAACCAAGATAATTGTAGTTTTTCCCAATTTTTCATCTCTGCCTGTATACTATGCCATAGTAACTCATAATTATACTTATATAGTTTCCCGTTTGAGGTTGAGATGTAAACTCCTAGATATTTAACCTTTTTAACTATTTCAGATCCTGTCATTTTTTCTAAGTCTTCCCTTTGATTGGTATTCATGTTTTTAACTAGCATCTTTGTTTTCCTTAGATTTATTTTAAACCCAGATACTTGTCCATACTGATTAATCATATTCATTAAAACCTTGATAGATTTCTCTGGTTGAGTTAAAGTTATAACCAAATCGTCCGCAAATGCACCTAATCTATATTCTTGCTGCCTAATCTTGATTCCCTGTAAATCATCTGATCCCCGTATTTTATTCAACAATAATTTCAGAGTTATAATAAACAATAATGGCGATAGGGGGCAACCCTGTCTTGTACCTTTCTCGATTTTAAAGGGTTCGTTAAGCTTCCATTGACTATAATTTGTGCTGTTTGTTCCTGATATATTGCTTTAATTGATTGTAGAAAATACTCTCCTATTTGCATCTTTTGCATTGTTTTCATTAAAAATTGCCAATTCACTCAATCAAAGGCTTTCTCGGCATCTAAAAATATAAGCGCTGCGGGGATTTGGTTATTCTTTCCCAAATATTCTAGTATATTAACAATTTGTCTTACATTACTTCTCATTTATCTCCCTTGTATAAAACCGGTTTGATCATTATGAATCAGTTGCTGAGTAACCAACATTAATCTATTCGCTAATATTTTTGTAAAAATTTTATAATCTGTATTGAGTAGTGATATAGGTCTATAATTTTTTTGTTGACTAAGATCTTAATCTTCTTTAGGTGTCAGGGATATGAAAGCTGTCTTCCAAGATGGAGGTACCTTCCCTTCCACTTGGATTTTATTAAATAATTCCTTAAGGGGTTCTACCATTTCTAATTGTAATTTTTTGTAATAAGCTGCTGTCAAACCATCTGTGCCCAGTGCTTTCCCAGCCTTTAACTGTTTAATTACCTGGAGGATTTCCCCCGATGTTATTGGTTGATTCAATCTCTCCCTCTGCTCCTCCTTAACTATAGGTATTTTCTCTTTGTCCAAGTATCTATCTATATCTAAGCTTTGTATTTTATCACCCATGTACAATCCTGTAAAAAATTCAAGGAAGGCCTTTTGGATCATACCCTGTTGATAAACTTCCTTTCCTTTATAATATATTTTCGGTATATTATGAGATTTTTGTTTCTTCCTGGTCAAATATGCTAACCATCTGCCAGGTTTATTTGCATTACAGAAAGTATTATGTTTTGCATATAACAAATTAGTAGCTACCTGATCTGACATCAGCATATTAAATTGCGCTCGTAATAGGGTAATTGCTTCTTTAATCTTCTTATCTCCTGGGTTTAGTATTAATTCCTGTTCACTCTTCCTAATCTCTTCCTCTAGTTCGTTTCTTTTCCCCCCCTGTCTACGTCTATGTAATCTATTTAAATTTATTAGGATTCCTCGCATGTACGCTTTACTTGCATCCCAAACCATTTCCATAGACCTTTATTCATGTTAAAAACAAAGCATTCTCTCAACAGTTTTTTACATTCATTAACATTTTTCTCATATCTAAATAAATTTTCATTTAATCTCCAAGACCTTCTAGATTCCTTCCCAAATTCCAATTCCATCCAAACCGGGTTATGATCTCTTAAGGCTCTGGAACGTATCTTCGTCTTCTTTACCCTGGAAAGCAAATCATTTGTTGTTAATATGAAATCAATCCTGGAAAAAGATTGATGTCTATCAGAAAAGAATGTAAAGTCCTGTTCTCTTGCATTTCTTTCTCTCCAGATATCTCTTAGCTCCATATCATCCATCATATCGAAAAAAGACTTAGGTAGTTTCGCTTGCGTTTGGATGTTTTGCAGGAGGCCCTTCTTGCCTTTCTTGGTATCCAAAACTCCGTTCCAGTCACCCATTAATCTGCAGGATCTATAGTCCCATTGTATTAACTTAGTATGGATTATTTTGTAAAATTTATCTTGTTGTTGATTGGGAGCATATATTCCCATTAAGAGCATCTTTTTCCCTTCTAAAATCAGTTCTATTGCAATATATCTTCCTTGGGAATCTGCTTCAATTAGTTCAGCTTTCATGTCCTTTCTTAGGTATATAACTATACCGTTTTTCTTCTCCGAGGCGGAGGCTACAAAGTGTTGTCCAAGTCTTGCATTGATCAAATATTTCTGATCAATTGTTCTAATATGTGTCTCTTGCAGGCAAATTATATTATTCTTAAATTGTTTCAAATAGTGGTTTATTTTCTTCCTTTTCTGTGGTGAATTTAAGCCATTAACATTCCAAGTGAAGAATTTAGTTGTCATCTTTAGCTCCCTGAAGCTTTTTAAGAGCCATCTGGAAATCCTGTAGTTTGGCTTTCGGCCTGGCTCCTCCCACTGCTTCTGAGCTAAAATCTGTGACTTCTTTAGCCATTGCGTATGTTTGTTGCAAAGCTTGTTGCTTTTTTAACTCTTGTTCCATATGCCTAGTGACCACATGGGTTTGCCTTTGCTCCTTTGTTCCTTCTAGTTCCGGCAGAGGAAGTTGGTCCACCAGTAATGATCCTTGGGTATCTTGCTGTCTGTTCTATCCTTCTTGTTCTCTTTCTCTGGGTCCTGGAGGAGAGAGATGTCCAGCCTTCAGTATATTGCTATAAAAATCTTTAGCCTTCCATTCTGAGTTAAGACGATATCTTTGTCCTTGGTAGTTAACTGCTAATCTGGCTGGGGCTTCTTATCTGAACTGTAACTGACGGTTTTTGAGCTCATCTGCTAAGAAGGCATAGTCTTTTCTCTATCTCAACATTTTGGGTGGTATTTCCTTCAAAACTATCACCTCTTGGCCCCCAATTTGCAACTTGGTTTTATAAGACTCTTGTAATATCAAATTCTTTGTATCCCTTGTGGCAAAATATACCACAATGTCCCTTGGGAGTTGTTTCTGTCTGGCAAGCCATGAATTAACATATATATCTTGTCAATTTGCCAGTCAAAGTCCCCTCCTGGCCGTCCCGTCAATTGATCAAAAGCTTCTGAGAAAATCTCCTTCAGATTTTCTTGGTTTTTCTCTTTAAGGCCCCTTATCCTTAAAGCAAATTCCATCTGTCTATACTGTAACATTATAATTTCATTTTTTGCATCATCGATCTTGCGTTGGACCACATCCATTTTCGTTACCAGGTTAAAATTGGAATCACTAAGATCTTCCAGTTTATCCTCCATTCCTGATAGGTAGCCAGATAAGCATTTAAAAGCCTCTAAAATATTAACTCTATAATTTCTTGATTATGGATCTGGACCGAACCCATGACTTCTTCCAACATCTCCTTGAAAGCAACAGAAATCTTTTCCTGTATTTTAATTTCCATCGCAGCTGCATGATCTTTTAAAGCATAATTTAATACTTTTTGCAATATTTCTCAAGTCAAAGGTTCCCCAGCAGGAGTGGGGGGGCATTGAGGGGGGAGTAATGACTGTAATTTAGTTGTTGGAGCAGGTGAACCCTGCACATTTTGAGGTGTTCGGCGGTTTAATTTGCTTAGAAGCAATTTCCTCAGTTAATCTTATCTTGCACCCAATTAATAAATCCAGGCAAGCCGCTTGTTCCAGTTATTACTCTGTAGTTTACTAATAAATCACTGCTGATTTAATGATCTTTAAATAATCTTGCGCTCTATAACAGTTTGAGCTCAGTGAAAGTCTGTAACATCACAGCACAACCCCGCCTACAAGACTCTTCGGTGCCATCTTTGTCTTTCTGCCACGTAGTTTATTAGAAGGAATTTTTAGAAGAATGGAGTTAAAGTCTATAATACATACAATTAGAAGTTCTCCGGTATTTGTCTGCCCATGTTGGAATCAGGTATAAATCAATCGTTGAACAAGGGCTGGACGTATGCCTTCGTTCTGCAAAAAGGCAGAAAAAATCCCTGGTGCGGAGTTTGCTGAGTTATAGGGCGGCTCGCACCT
Source organism: Thamnophis elegans (assembly GCF_009769535.1). Taxonomy (NCBI): domain Eukaryota; kingdom Metazoa; phylum Chordata; class Lepidosauria; order Squamata; family Natricidae; genus Thamnophis; species Thamnophis elegans. Next base: position 56,104,946 of record NC_045547.1, read on the forward strand.
TCCACACCCCAGATTTATCTCCTGGGGGAGGTTAAATGGAGCACTTCCCAAACTCAGCTTCTCATCCCTCCTTCTTTGTCTGAAGGAGAGGTAATCAATCTGTCAAACACCTGATGGATGCTGTTTAGACAGCTTAATGCAGCCTCGGGGCTGGAGCTGCTAAAAAAGAAACAGCTCTGTCAGACAACGCCCATACCGGAAGTCAAAGTCCACAAGTCTTAAAGCTGTCAAGTTTGAACACCCCTGGGTTTTTTTCTAAAGGGTTAGGGGTGCAAGGGTCTTGTAACTTGACAGCTTTAAGACTTGCACACACTTCAGTGCCAGAGTTCCTGAGCCAACATGACTGGAGGAGGAATTCTGGGAGTTGAAGTCCACAAGCCTTAGAGCTGTCAAGTTTGAACACCCCTGGGTTTTTTTTCTAAAGAGTTAGGGGTGCAAGGGTCTTGTAACTTGACAGCTTTAAGACTTGTGTCCTTCAAATGCCAGAGTTTCTGACTTCCTGGGGGCGTGGCCTGTTGCCGAGGAGGGCTCCACCGAGCTCCTCAGAGATCTGGTTTGTATATCTAATTAAGATCATAGATAGCACCCCTTTTTGGCTAAGAAAGGGGCAGGGAGGATAGCTCCGTAGGCTAGGGTCTATTCGTAAGCCACAGCCTTTTTTCTTTTTTGGCTGTGGAAAGAGATTAGATCCAGCCGAAGCGGAGCGTTTATCTCCAGCCATTTCTTCTCAGCTGCCTTTTTTTTTTGGCAGCCCCAGACAGGCTAGCCCCCCCCAGGACAAAATAAAGTTTTCTCAAGCTAGAATTGATACGGGGCGGGTCCCACCCCTGTGAGATTTATGCTTTCATTACTATCGTAAATACCAGCACCATTCGTCTTAGAGACTTCTTTGTCTAAACAGACCTTAAAATGGCGATTTCTCTCCGTGGATGATTGATGTACTCAGCCGGTGTTATCTTCTTGCAGACCGCTCCTTAACAAAATAAACTCTTCTTCTTTGGAAATAGAGGGGAGCGAAGCTCTGCTTACTTGCTTATCTATTATGCCACCCAAGTCAAAGAAGCGTCTTGCTACAAATGTGTTTAAAGAATGTAAAGAATCTTTATTGGAAACACAGCCTTTGTCTCCTACGCCCTCTACTGGAGAAGTTTTAACACAGGAATATCTCTTTAAAATCTTTAATGCCTTTAAGCAAGAACTTAAGGAATTTGTATTGCAACTTTATGATGATCTAAAATCTAAAGTTAATCAAATGAAGGCGAATACGTTTGCAGCCGTGTCTGCCCTGTCAGATTACTCTGCTGAAATAGAGAACAAATTGGAAAGTCTGGAGAAGGCTAATTTTAATTTGACTACCAATATTCAAATTTTACAAGAAAAAATTAGAAATAACGAAGAACAGCTTATGATGCTAAATTTTGATAGGAAGGCATTTTCAATAAGAGTCAGAGGATTCCGTGAAAAGGAACAAGAGAATTTGAAACAGACCTTTGCTGAAGCCTTCAGCCATGCGCTGGGAAGCCCGGGACTTAACTTTGATTGGCAGATTCGGAAAATCTATCGCCAGAACTCATTGATAGCGGAACAGCGACAGCTCCCGAGGGACATAATTATACATTTTTCTACAAAAGAATCTAGAAACGCGATTGTGCAAAAGTTTTATAATAACAGTCTCCGAGTTGATGACCAAGACGTGATTGTCTTCAAAGATATACCTTTCCACATGTTGAAAGCAAGAAGGGAATATACTTTTTTAACTAAAGAGCTTAGGAGTCAACAGATTCGATACAGATGGGAGGCCCCTGCCGGCATCACGGTTACATTTGAGAATCAAAGATTTCGTCTTAACTCTGTTTCGGAGGCTCAAGATTTCTATTCTAGGATTCTGAAGGCGGGACTTCCTGACGCGCTTGGAAGAGAGGAGAGACAAGCGGAAGGAGAAAGCAAACGGCTGGCCATGCGGCTGCAAGATGGAGGGGGCAGCCCCTCCTCCCTCGGAGAAGCAGAAGAACGCAGATCGAGAATTTAGATACTTCAAAAGACTTCCTAAAGTTGAGGACTGAATGGGGGTTTGAGACCTCTCTCCGGTAGAAAAAGTGGACTAATTTTTATCAGAAGGGAAAGCTGGGTGAAACTACTTTGAGCTAGATTCTAAAGTAACGTTAGCATAAATTTGATAGTGGTTAAAAGAATGCGGAATGATCTATGTTGTTTAAACTTTGTTAGATGGGACTATTTCAAAATAGAAGGTTAACTGACTCTTGCTGAAAGTATTATTTGAATATGATCCATGCTATTTAACTTTTATTTGAAGGGAAAGTTGGTTGTAATAGTTCTGAGTTACTCTTCAAATAAACGTTAGTATAAATTTGATAGTGGTAAATACTAGACAAGCAAGAGATGAGGGTAAAATGCATGTGGAATGAACTACGTTATTTGTGGTAAATATCAGACAAGCAAGGGAAGAGGGCAAAATTTACGTTGTTTAAAGCTTATTAGAACAGGAAGCCGCTTGGGATTATTTTAAGATAACTGTAAAAAGAATGCGGAATGATTTATGTTGTTTAAACTTTGTTAGAAGCGACTACCTTAAAATAGAAGGTTAACTGATTCTTGCTGAAAGTATTATTGGAATATGTGGAATGATTCATGCTACAAATCGCTCTGAGTTATATTTTAAACAAATGGTAGTATAAATTTGATAGTGGTAAATATCAGACAAGTGGGGGATGAGGGTAAAATACATGTGGAATGAACTAAGTTATTTAAATCCTATTAGAAGGGGAAGTCGGTTGGAATTATCTTAAGATAGAAATTGATTCCTGTGTAAAGTAATATCTGATCTACGCTGCTTAACTTTACTAAGAAGGGGAAATCTGGTTAGATTATTTTGAATTACTGTTTGAAAAAGGGGTAAAGAAAGATCATTTACGCTGTTTAAATTTTACTAGAAGGGAAAGTTTGATTACTTGTCTGTAAAGTTATATTTGAATATATGGCATGAATCACGCTGCTTAAATCTTATTGGAAGGGATTATGAGGTTTAGGAAGGGAACGGGAGAGCCTACAGAAGGTCGGGGTAAATAGCAAAGAAGTAAGAGATGAGAATAAAATATAGATAGAATGATTTATACTATTTAAGCATAGATAAAGATGGGGGGCTGAGATCAACACAAAGAGTGGTTTCTTTTTTTCTTTTTTCTCTTTTCTCTTTTCTTTTTTTCCTTTTTTTTTTTTTCTTTCTCTGTTTTTCTTTTTTTTTTTTTTTTTTTTTTTTGATATATTACTTTTATTTTTTTAATTCATATGTATACAAGATATTTTAGATAGAAGGTAGTGCCAGGTGTGGGCCCTGGGAAGTCGGGAGGATTAGGGATGGGGATTGTGGGGGGTGGGGTGGGGGGGTCTTAACATAGTCTTAATAAGAACAAGAATGTATTTATATACGGTGGTCCCTTTTTTTTTATTATTATTATTATTATTATTATTATTTTCCTTGGTTCATTTTACTTTTATCAGATCAAACAACATTCGAATAAAGGCATACACCAAGGAGGGAGGTAGAGGGAAGGAAGAGGGAGGAGTAAGGAAGGAGTAAGGGGAATGTAAGGAGTAATGTAAGGAGGGTGTCTGGGGAGTAAGGGGGGAAGGAAGGTTTGAGGGGAAAGGGAAGTAGGAGGGGAGTGTTAGAGGGAGAAAGGAAAGTTGGAGGGGGTAGATGGGGTGTATGGAGGATGCAAGGGTTAGGTGGGGTTGTGAATGATGAGTTGTGTTTCCTTTTTACTTGTTCGTTTTATTCCCTTTTTTCTTTTTTTTTTTCTTTTCTTATAGTAAATACCCTGTATATAAATGATTGCAAATGGAATGTGAAAATTGAATAAAATATTTTATAACAGAAATGCCAGAGTTTCTGAGCCAACATTTTGATTGCTAAGCAAGAGCGTTGTTAAATGAGTTTCACCACATTTTACAAGTTGGCCACACCCACCTGTTCACATGACTGCCAAGCCACTTCCACCCAGTCACATGGCTGGCAAGCCACTCCCACCCAGTCACATGGCCAGCAAGCCACTCCCACAAGGCAGGCCACACCTACAGAAGAAGTTCTAAAAAAATTTGAAACCCACGACTGATTGGCTTGCATATGTAGGTGCTCAAAATTCCAGCCTAATCCAGCAAAGCACTTGAGTAACATATCAAAATTTAGTAAAGAATTGTTTTCTTCATGAAGGAAGGATAATGGGGCATTGCCAGTGCAAGCTGAAATTGATTAAACATATTTGGTTAGTTAAACAAACATTGCTTTAACAACTTCTCTCATAACTTAAGAAAGTGAAGATTCTTGGAACGGAGTATTTCAAATATTAAGTAGAATGGCAACCATTGAATTCAAAGCAACATCTGAATCCCCCTAGGCAATGCAAGTAGAATTAAAACAGTAGAGACCCCTCCCATTAGTTAGAAAGCAGATTTTAGCCAATACACAAGTGTGAAGATGTTTCCTTTATCAACTGCCCTGAGAGCCGAATAAACATACATTTCCATGGCTATCTTCCATTAGACATTAAAGTGAAACACCCCACATGGCCATCATAAACATTTCCCCAAAAGGGGAGGGGACCTCAAGGCACTTTGGCGCCAGGATACCAGTTGTAAACTAACAGTTGTCACAGGCACTGCTAATAAATTGACTCCAAGGCCCCCCTCCTCCCAACTGAATGGCAGTATCACTTTTAGGGATTTGACAGTTGCAAACAGTATCAAATTTACAGTGTGTATTACAATGCAGCCTTGTAATTTTACTGGATGATTGCTATAAACTGTGGCTCTAGCAAAGAATGAAAGTTCAGTCATCTGAGATATATTTTTCCATATGGGTATGTTTTAATAATGCCTGTTTATGAATAGATCATCTCTGAAACACCTGAACTCTGCATTTCCTTAGAATTAAATATTTTGCAAAGTTATTTGGGACAGTGTTCTGAATTAATGGTAAGTCACAGGTATAAGGAAGTAAAATTTTAACTCCAGAAGCTTAAATATAAACTTTGGTTTCTTTTCAGGTTATACAAATCTTTTGTCTTTTGCTGAAGACCTTCTTAAATATACTATGCTGCATTTACCTTTATCTTAGAACTACCAAGAAATGCAGAAGATACCAAAGCCCAAAGCTATTTTATATAACAACTGGAATTTAGGTCTTGTCACTCACCAGTTGATTTTAATTCTCACTTTATACTGGTATGTCTAAATGACCATTGAAACATGGTCATTTTTAAAGTCAAATTTCCTGAAATATCTCCTTCTCTTATGTTAGACCTATGCAAATGAATGAAGGAACTCAGAAGAATGGTTAACAAAGGGTGCATTTTTAGTTGGGGAAACGTATGCCTGGTATTATCTTGTGGACTTCTTGACACCATAAGAAGGCATTTCAGTTCACCCAGACCTTTCAAACAAGCAAGAAGTCAAAAAAGTCAAGATGCTGGTTGTGGCCACAACTTTTCTTAATGTGTATCCTGCACACATTGATCTGATGGTTTCAACTGCTTTCTTCACCCTTTTTGACTCCCATGCCCAAGCACCCCTGAGATTAACTTATTTTAAATGAAGATAAAATTGTCTTGGTTTGTTAATGAGTTGCATGTAGCTCTGTAAGTTTTGATTTCACAATACTTCTGTTATTGCAAATTTGGTTTCACAATGCTTTGGTTATAAGAGGAAGGAAGATAAATACATTATATGCTAATCTACAAGATAATGAGAAGCATTCAGAATGTTTTCATTACTGAATATGCAGGAAAACAGCAATTGACTTTTTAAAACCACCTTTGGGACAGCAGTTGACTTTATTTACATCTTTTAAGGATGCACTTGGTTGTTCTTATCTGAAATAACATAGTGATAAGGAATATCTTTAGGTACTTTAGTTTCTTTTTAATATTTATGATTTATTTCTCATCTTTTGGCAAAGTGGCTAAGAATAAAAAAACAAAACATTTAAAAACTTTATTAAATAGTTAAAACAATTGTTAATATAAACACAAGTCTTGATTAAACAGGAAGATCTTGATTCTTTTTCTGAAAAAGGAGGCTGGTCAGGAGCTCTTGAAGATTGGCAGTGCATAATTTGAGAGTGAACCAAGGGATGAATTTCAGGGGGGGGGAACTATTTTAAAATGGTTTCTGCTAACAATGCCTGACAAGTTCATTCCAAGATAAGCTGTTCCTCTGACAAGCCAGCGTACCTGACCTATGGAAGACGTAAGGGCCATACAAATGTCAAAAATACATCTTTAATCCTAGTGAGCATTAAAACATAATCTTGAAAACTCAGGCATTTATATATCAAACCCACAGATCTACTGTTACAGTTATTAAACGAGATGACCAGCAATTGCTTAAGTCAACGTTGATTCTGCTATTTCCCAGACTGACAAACAAGCATTCTAGTGGCGCTGTGTGCATTAGCAATAGCAATAGCACTTAGACTTATATACCACTTCACAGTGCTTTATAGCCCCCTCTAAGTGGTTTACAGAGTCAGCATATTTCCCTCAACAATCTGGGTCCTCATTTTACCCACCTTGGAAGGCTAAGTCAACTTTGAGCCTGGTGAGATTAGATCTGCCAAACTGCTGGCAGCTGGTGATCAGCAGAAGTAGCCTACAATACTGCACTCTAACCACTGCGCCACCACAGCTCTTGGATACAGGAAGTATCATTAATTGTACTGATAAAAGAGTGTTTTTTAATACAACCTTAGGGATCTGTTGTGGCCCAGCAGGAGCCGTTAGAGCTGCCACCAGACTCCGACAGCGAGGGGCCCTATGAGTCAGCTCTGGAGGATATGGAGGACCCTGGACAGAGTTCCAACTCTGAGCAGGGCGCAGAGAGGCTGGTTGGCCACCAGGAGGCGCCTGAGCCTTGGACCAGTGGGGAGGAGACAAGGGAGAGTGATCCGGACGCCAGTAGTGAGTTGTTCCTGGATGCCCGGCACCAACGAGCTAATAGGCATCAGGAACAGTTGCACAAATACAGGAGGTAATTGCACTCAGCTGGTGGTCATTAGGCTCCTCTCCAGACTATAAAAGAACTGCTTATGCACATGCCCCTCTTGCAGAAGTCTGTGCTGGATTGCTGCCAAGGTTCTGTCTGTATGTTAATTAAATGCCGTAATTTATCTTTGGCTCGGAGTGTGTGCTGGTGTGGGACGAGGGGGGTCAGAACAGGATCATGTATAAAATCTGATATACTTTGCCACTTTGGAGACTAAGGCAGCAATGTATTGTAGATATGATGCAAAAGTTAAGAAAAGTGCATGCCTCCTCCCCTCCCCTCTGGTCACTAACCAGCTTGTCTCAGCCTTTCTCTCCCGTCTATGCCCTGTTCTTTAGCACTCACAATCATTTCTTGAGTTCTTTTCCAATCTTCCAATCTCCCTGTCAGCTATTTTGCTTTTATCATTTGGTTTTTCCAAGTAAGATCATGGAGGAAGAAGATATGTTTGTGCTCATTTGTCATTTTCTTGATATTTGTCAGTTTCAATTACTTCCTTTCTACTTCCCTTTGAAGTAGGAGAGATGGTTGCCCAGCAACTGATCAGTTTCAGTTCTGTTTTACTGGACCCAACTAGTTGCATAATCGTAGTACGTCTACTTCTAGTGCTATTCCTGTCCTGGTGTTTTCCCATACGTTTATTTCACATTATTTTAACATGGGAAATGTGTGGGAGGAGAGACCAACTGAATCATGAAGTTAGACTCCCCATATCATTGCTGTCTGTCCTGATAGGTGGATTTTTGCCCCCTTTGGTGATAAAATACTGAAGAGAAATAGCAGCAAAGCTAAAAAAGAAAACAAATCAAACCAGAAAAAGTTGTGTTACTGTTGTTAGTGAAATGAAAGTCTGAATTGATTACTCAATAGCGTAGTGCCATCTCCAGGTATATGCCTCAAGGGAGATGGTGCCAATTCCCACAAATGCACAGATTTGCATTTGTAGTATAGATCAGAAGAAGGGCACACTGGAGCCTCTAATATTTGGCATTCTAGGCCAGTGCTTACTCACTCTAGCCTATGCCTAAAGCCAGCCTTAGGTAGATGTACTTTAAGAGCATGCTCTGAATTCAGCTTTTGACTGCCATTGCAATCCTCCCAACTGAAATTTGTTTATGGTGCTGATTGTGGTGAGTTTAGGAGTTGCTGTGAAAAAAAATGTAAAGATAGTGAATCCCCAAAAAGCTGATTTTGTGTAATTAGGAATGAAGCAGACAACCTGTAATTAAGGATAACTAGCAAATCACTCAGAAGGAAATTGCTGTCAATGAAAGCTTTGAGAGGTGAAATTTGCCAGCATTTGAGAGGAATTTCTTTAGAGAATTATGACAGCTGACAAAACATGGATTCAACACTATGATCCATAAATAAAGTGTCAACCCATGAAATATACACTATGTGCACAATTATTAGGCAAGCTGTATTTTGGAGAATTAATTTTATTATTGAACTACAGTGCTCTCGGTCAATCCAAAATGTTAATAAACTTCAAACCTGAATATTTAAGAACCTAAAAGTGAGGTTATGGCTTTCATAGAATATCTATGTAAGCACAATTACTGGACAACTATTAGTGTGCAGCATTATTATGCAACTAATGAAAAATATAAATTTCCCCATCTTATTTATTTTCATCTGTTAAAGTGAGAATAATAAACAACTCAAAATGTACAAATAGTTCTGACACTTCAAAAAACGATCAGTGACCAATATACATAGCCATCCTTTTAAAAAATAGTCACAAGCCTTCCATTCATGGAGTCTGTCAATTTCTTGATCTTTTTGTGCAGTAGCTACCACAGCCTCCCAGACACTGTTCAGAGTGGTTTACTGTTTTCCTTCACCATAAATCTCCTGTTCAAAAAGGGCCCACAAGTCTTGAGGAGGGGGGGGGGGGTCCCATGTCAAAGGAGATTATCACGTTTGCCCTTTTATCATTGTTTTATTGAAATTTCTTATAGTATAAAATAGGGAAAGGGGGTGCAGGATAGAAGAAGTACCTTATTTTTCAGACTATAAGATGCTTCAGACTATAAGACATACCTAGCTTTTGGGGAGGAAAACAAGAAAAAAATATCTGCCTCTGCTTCCCAGCAATTTGCCTCCTTGCAGCAAACAGCCTGGTCAGCTTCAGCACAGCCTGATTTAGCATGAGTAGCTGATTGGAGGTTGGATCTGCCTCCTGGAATACTGCCTATCAGCTATGCCAGGCTGCGGGGATCACCACCACCACCTATCGCCACTGCCACCTATCGCTGCCTCTACACTTCCCATTTTCGGCCTCCGTGCGTTCCATTTTCAGCCCATTCCAGGCAGGGGGGATAGGCGGTGGTGGCGGTGATCCCTGCCGCCTGGAACAGGCGAAAAGTGGGGTATGTGGAGGTGGAAATATGCAGTAGTGGCGATGGGTGTGAATGTGCTTGAGGCCACAACACAAGAATACTAGTATTATGTTTTTCAAATGAGACACATATATAAACAATCTATGACAGCCCTTTCAAACTGGCAGCCTGCGAGCCCGATATGTCACACATAGGCCACGGCCACCCTGCAAAAGCAAAAAGCATTGCAATATGTCAAGATGCGGCCTGTGACACGATTGAGTTTGATACCCATGATCTATGGTGACAATTTTTTTTATCACTTTCCTGCCCTTTTTGGTATTAGGACAAGAAGCTTCTATCTTTTGAGAAGGTGGATCAATCTGCATCAGTCCATTGCTTTATTAATCATTACTGTATCCCTTTTATGAGAATTAGAAATACCTTACACATTTAACACTTGCTTTTCCTCAATCAGGAGACATGCCATCTGTTTTGAAAGTGATGGTGGTATATTCTCCAGTAGCTCTGTCTGTTTTCACTTTCAGCCACAAGGAACTGAGCAAGAAGATCTAAAAATAGAGTGTAACTCTGGCCGACTACTATTACTATTATCTAAAGACTAATTCCACAGAGAACAGTCATATGGAATAAGTATTTAACTTTTTTTTTAGATATTCTTAGAAAGGTTAAGAAAGAAACTAGCTGTAACCTCAACATTGAACACAGGTATTTAAGTCAGGATTTGTGTTCGAAGTTGATGGACATTTCATCACTAGTCCTCATGTCTCCTGCAGACGTTTATTGCTAGAACATCCTATTTATGTTATGATTTTAATTTTATAGCATCTACATAATTCATAAGGCTAAAAATGAATGGATTCTATGCTCCCATGCTCTCATTTCAGTGGTGATTTTCCCAGTATGCCCCAAAACCTTGGGTTACAATGTTGCAATGGATGAGTGTTAAAATTACTTGAGTTTGGAAATCCATAATCTTAAGTGCAATACAGAGAAAATCCATTGACCTATTTTAATGCTTTGCTCAAAGGTTAAGCAAAATCTGTCTTTGTCCTTTCTATTCTGATTTCCAATGAATAAGGCATAACTATTTTATTTGTGGCACTAGAAGACCATTCTGAAATAAAGCTCGTACTAAAATATGCATGATTAATTGGATTCATTAAATTTCAAAATAGAACAAATGGAATAAATGAGTCGCTCTGCTATAAAAGCCATCCCTTGATTCCTGTGTGCTCATTTCATAATGCTTCGCGTATCCATGTGCATTTACATTATTATGAACACCTTTTTTTAAAAAAAAAGCACGTCAAGGAAAGGAAGATTGGTTTCAGTCCTCTGATTTTTTGTTGTTTGACTTTCAAAAAGTTGGCAATTATAAACAATCTCCATTAACAATACTTGATTCACTGATTTCTTAAGCCAAACTAAGGCAATTTTCAATTTATTCCAAGCATGTTGCTCTGGTAAAGAATGAAGTCATCTTCAGCACTGTCTCCATAAAAAGAATTGCTTTCCTAAAAAAAAATTAAAAAGAGGACTATATATTTTAAGGGCATATACTAATTAGAAATTATTGTTTTTCTTTCATTTTAGAAAGCAGAACACTTGAGTCACAATTAGCAACATCACAACTTTTATTCTAGAAGAGCTATGAAGTCAGTAAGAAATAAAGACAAAACATAATCAACACAACAATAGCCAAAATGTCTAATTCTGTTACCATACCATTTTTCCAGCTCTGTTTACCTCTGGTTTACCCATCACTTAAGGGAAAGCTACTTTCTTATGGGCCACTGACCCAAGCTCTGTTGTTATAGTTCCTAATTGATAGCATATTATTTATTTATTGTCTTCTTGAAGCCCCAAAGACCTCCTATTCTTGTATTCATGTCTTCTTCAAACTCAAAGGACCACCTATTACAATTATTATTTATTTATTGCAAATGATTTTATGCCACTTTAGTGAAACAAATCTAGAAGAGGGTTGGGGAATTGGCTTCAATAATGGAAGTGAATCAGGTTATTTAGTCATTTTCTTATTTGCCAATCCATGAGCTGTCTGATGCATTGATCAAGATGCACCAAGTTTTGTTTGTACATTCTTAGGGATGAATGCTGCAGATTTTACTTTCAGCAGCATATGCAAGTATTGGGAGTAGAAAAGGATAGTGAAGTACTGATTCTCAGGTGGTAAAGGGAGAGAGAGGAAGGATACAAAATAGAGGGAATTTAAGGAATGAGGGGCTAAAAATTGAGTAAGAAAAAAGGAAGTACAGAATCTCAAGCCAAAACCCTTGGTTCCTCTATTATAATGTAATCTGCTGTAATGCGAGAACCCTTAAAAGTGATGTAAATTCTGGCTAGAGTGTTTTCATAATGAGAAGTTATGTTCTGTGTGATTTTCTGACATCTGAACCTCCTGCCATAATGGTGGCATACAATTTTTCTACACTTCTAGAAGCTTGGAAAAGTGGCATGGAGACATTCAACAGTTTTTCTTCTCATAACTGGGCATTGGGTCATTAGCTATATAGTACCTTCAGTGCAGCCACATTTTGTGAGGGTGTCCATAACATGTTCTCAATATTCCAGATGTGACCACTGACCAGGAACATACGGCAAATGCAACAAGTCTGCCCCATTTCAAAGTATAAGCTTTTGATGTAAAAAATTAAATCAGGTAGCTTCTTATATTACTATTCTACATCAGTTTTGTTGTCTAAGGAATTTATTGCCTTGTATTTCTTCTCTTATTTTACAGTATTTATTAGATTCTTTTATTGCCTATGGCTAAATGGCTGATGAAGAAGCAATTGTGACAAGGTAATTATGTGTGGTTCTTTCTCTGTGATCAGCTCAACTAATATTTATCCTTTATCTTTCACTTCAAATTTTATGTATCTTGTGGGATGCAGTAGAAACAATAAGCAGAAACCTTAGCTATTCCTGAAAATAAGCATAGCTGATTTAGAGGATGGAAAGAATCTGCCATGGATTTCAGGGTGGATGACGACATAACAGATTAGAAAGCTCACTATGGCACAGGTGTACAGCTGCGTCCCAGGTGAGCTCCTGTTCAGAAGCTGACAAGAAATCCTACATTAAGTAAAGTTATGCCCCTGCTAAAGGGCACGTATTTAAGGAAAATTGTGTATGGCAAATACATTCTTGCAGCTGCAAAGGTGCTTCTTCAAAAGGCAGCTGGACTGGGTTTTTCTTGAAGATGTTTTGCATCTCATCCAAGAATCTTCTTCAGTTCTTCAGTTCAATCCTTCAGTTCTCTCAGTCAGAACTGAAGAAGCTTCTTGGATGAGAAATGAAATGCCTTCAAGAAAAAAACAAAGTCTGGTTGTCTTTTGAAAAAGAACCTTTGGGACAACTATGATCTGGATAACTGAGAATCTCCACAAACATTTAGATTCTTCCAGTTTTAAAAATGTGAAAAAGGTGCTAGGATATTGGCTATGTTCCTTTGACATACTGATCTACAGATTAACCAACTAACCTTACCCTAATATGTTGCATGAACCCAGCTTACAGCTCAATATGTTTGTATCAATCAGGATAATTGGACACATTTGATAAATGATGGCAAGTTTACAATGGCTAGGAGTGAATGAATTAGCCTACTGAGGCATCTTGTATGGACCATTCTAGTGATAGAAAATAATAGGGGTGTGTGTGTGTGTGTGTGTGAGAGAGAGAGAGAGAGAGAGAGGGAGGGAGGGAGGGAGGGAGGGAGGGAGGGAGGGAGGGAGGGAGAGAGAGAGAGAGAGAGAGAGACTCAATTGATTATACTTTGATATATTTTGTCCATATTTAGTACAAAGAGCTGTATCCCCCCCCCCCCCAATCTGAAATTGGGACAGTCCAGTAACAGGTTCACTAAATAGTAACTTGTAGATCTTTCCTTTATACTGGGCATAATTGCCATTCTTTCATATTAATACAAGAAAATGCCCACTGTGTTCAATCAATGAATCGATTTGAGAATGCAACTCAGCTATTGCACGCCAACACCATAGAGACAGACATTCTAAGTCTTTAATACCAGTTTTGATAAAAAGCAAAAGGCATCAACTATCTTAAATATCTCTCTCTGAAATCCTTTGGTCTGGAGAATATTGAAAATGATTATGACTGAATCACTATAATTACTGATTATTTGTAATACGTTCTATACTTCCATATTCCATCAAATTAGTTTCCATTTCTATAAAGCACCAAGAATCCAAAATAGTTATAATGTAATATTTTGGCCTTAATGCTGATATGGAATGATCTGAATGTATTTTGTGACAAAAGTACAATGTGTACATTTTAAGCTTGTCAATATGAATAATATGCACTGTATTTTAGCAAGACAGAAACATTCTTGAAAATTTTCATCTCTCCTTCTTATGAATGTTGGCTTGAGCATGTGATTTTTTAAGCAGAACCTGTTGTTATTTCTGCTGAAAACAAGATGTGCCAGTGCAACATCTGAGCAGGTGACAAGGCTAAGATTTAATTCATATAAGCAGAAGATTCTTGTTGTGACAGACCCTAATTAATTTAATTCATTCAATTTGGTGTCATTAAACTCCAGATATAGCTCATATTTCACTGCTAGGATATGGTTTAAAATTTGTTTTGTCCACAGATCTTGTTCATAGACACTGCTAGGCAGAAGAGGAGCTAAGCTTTTATCAAAGTTCTTCTATTCACAAAAGAGTCAGACAGTTTTGCTAAGATATAGTCAGTTAACCATGAAATGTGATAAGTTGTTGGCCTTTCTAGACTTCTTCTATTGATACATTAATAAGGGAGTCCCATTAATGCTTGCTTGAAATCTGTTCACACATTTAAAGTATTTCTGGTGTTTTTGGTAAGTGTTAATCACAGTCCTCTCGACACAGCATTTTAAACAGTTTCATTTGTGAAAATGCATCATTCTTTATTTTATAAGGTAATTACTTAAACCCTTTGAAATAAAGAATGAACAAAATCAGGTCAGGAAAATTTCAAACTTTCATATTTGTGACTTAATGGTCTCCTTACTTTCTATGTTAATTATAAAATGTTAATGAACAGTAAATTGATAATTCAGTTAATACCTTAAAAGACAAATTAGAAAGATACGGAATGTGCAGCAGCAGGAATGAGTTTGCTAAGAATTTTCCCAGGAGACCAGACTCAAGGCATTGGGCAATGCTAAGCTGGAGAAAGGAGCGGGAGAGGGGGAGAGGTTCAGGGTAACCAATCCTCTAGACCAGGGGTGTCAAACTTGTGGCGGGTGTGTGTGTGATATCTCATGTGACATGTCACAAGTTTGACATCCCTGCGTCTAAAATGTACAGTATCTAGTAGTTTAGTAAGGTATAGCTTGAGTTTGGCAAGATTCTATTAGGTGTAAGCAAATAAATGTTTGGACTTGTTTGGATCTGCTTTGTCTTTGGGCTTGAGGCTGATAATTGCTACACTTAAACATTGCTCCATTCAGTTTTCCTGGGAAACATACACAGCAAGGGACAAATATTGGCAATTTGATCTCTCAATAACTTTCAAAAGAAACAAGGCTCCTATATTTCTTTTGGTTATGCTGGAGAGGATGGAATGTAATCATCTGTCCCTAAACTATTTACAGGTAGTCCTTAAGTAGTGGAGCCTGCCAATTAAAGTCATTGAGCCGTGACAGTCATTAAACTATTAAGCAATTGTGTGACCAACTTGATTTTAACTTTTTTGTGATGATTGTTAACCATGATGTTATGTGAATCTGCAGTTGTTAAGTAAACCAATTGTTTGTTATGAGGCATTTTTGCCAAAAATGACAGTTGGTCTTACCTGAACTGTTATTTTAAGAGGTGTTTACAGGATGGGTCAGAGATGGGTATTATCACAGCCAATTGGCTCCAGACTGGGTTGAAGCCATGCCTCTGGGCTCCTCTTCTCTGACTCCAGTTTCAAGGCAGTATGCGCTCCCGAGAACCTGAAAACAAGTCACAAAGGAGACACCTCCCCCCCCCACACAATACTGTCTATCTAACCTAGGGTGGGAACTGGCCCATCCTGCAAACACCTCTTAAAATAACAGTTCAGGTAAGACAACTGTCATTTTCCAGAGTGAGTTTGCAGGATGGTCCAGAGATGGGACATACCCAAGTTTCATCCCAAGGGTGGGCCCTCACTGATCCGACAGGACCTGTTGCAGGACCCTGTGGCCGAACGCCGTGTCGGAAGATGTGAAGGCATCCAGCCTGTAGTTCCGGATGAAGGGCGACGGGGATGCCCATGTCTTTGCCCTGCAGATGTCTTCTATAGGGGCCTGGGAGGCCCAGGCCGCCGAGGTGGCCGCACTCCTAGTGGAGTGGGCCGTTCTGCATCTCCTAAGTAAGGGCAATGGCCTGACGGATTCACCAGCTAATGGTGGACGGGGAGACCCTCTTCCCTAGCGACGAGGGTTGGAAGGATACAAACAGAGCCTCAGACCTACGAAACTCCGCCGTCCGCCTTAGGTAAATCCATAAGGCCCTTCTTACATCTAAACGGTGCCAACTGTGCTCCCGCTTCCTGGTCAGGTCTGGGCAGAAGTGCAGAAGAACCACCTCCTGCGCCCGGTGGAAGACCGTGTTTACCTTTGGCAGGAAAGCCGGGTCCAGGTGTAGCACTACCCTGTTATTGTGAAACGTGCATAGATCCTCCCTGGAGGAGAGAGCCCCCAGCTCCGAGACTCGCCTAGCTGAGGTGATAGCCACCAGGAACACAACCTTACAAGTGAGGATCTTCCAGCTAACCGTCCGGTGTGGTTCAAAAGGCTCGGCCATTAGGGCCGGAGCACCGTGGGAAGGTGCCACGTAGGAAACCTGTGGACTGGTGGTGGATGAAGGTGGGCCGCCCCCTTGAGGAACCTCTTAACTAAGGGCAAAAGAGGTAGTGGAGTGGGCCCCTCCCCAGGTAGCACTGTGGCCAGTGCCAACTTTCTCCTAACCGTGGCTAGGGACAGGCCCTTGTCCAGACCCTCCTGGAGGAAATCCAGGACTTGAGGGACGGTGGCCCTGGAGGGGGTCACGTGGGCGGCCTGGCACCAGGAGACAAACGTCTCCCAAGTGGAATCATAAATCCTGTTGATTGACTGTCTGTGGGAGGCCTCAATGGTTCTGATCACCTTTTGGGACAGGAGGGCGCCTCTCAGGCGCTCCTGCTCAATTTCTACATGGCCAGTTGGAGCCATTGTGGATCTGGATGAACCAACTTCCCCTGTAGCAATCTCACCGCCCCCCGGGGAATCCTTCATGGTCTCCCTGCCGACAGACTCAGCAGGTCTGCGAACCAAGCCCTCCTGGGCCAGTAGGGGGCCACTAGGATTACTTCAGCCTGCTCTCTGACTACCTTCTGGATGACCCCGGGAAGGAGTGATAAGGGGGAAAAGCGTACAGCAGCCCGACCGGCCACTTGGAGCGAAGGGCATTGACCCCTTCCGTTCCCCGAGCTGGGAACCAAGAGAAGAACCGTGGCAGCTGAGCGTTGGATGGAGTGGCGCACAGGTCCACCACCGGTCTCCTGAACCTCTGGCAGATCCTCTGGAAGAGCTCCTTGGACAGACTCCACTTTCCATTGTCTCCCGTCTCCCAGATCAGCCAGTCCGCCTGATGATTGTCGATGCCGGTGATGTGTTCCGCTCGGATGGAGCGCAGGTGTTTCTCCACCCAGTATCCCAGCAACATTGCCTCGGTGTGCAACACTCTGGATCATGTGCCCCCCTGTCGATTGATGTGCGCCTTTGCTGCAATGTTGTCAGTTAAGATGAGGACGTGATGACTTTCTATTGAGGTTTGGAACCGTCGTAGGGCAAGGTGGACTGCCCAAAGCTCCAGCCAATTTATGTTGTGTTGAAGGTTGTTTTTTGACCATCGGCCCTGTGCCAGCTGGGAGCCTAGGGTCGCCCCCCCAACCAAACAGGCTGGCATCCGTTGTCAGTATGAGGCGCTCTTGTTCCCTGAATTCGCAGCCCTTGAGCAAAGCTGGGGACATCCACCACTTGAGAGACATCAGCACCTGCGGCGTCGCTGGTACCTTGAGCGTCGAGTTGCTGAAATCGGCCCTCTGATATGGCAGCAGCCTCCATTGGAGCGTCCTGGCATGTCGTCGCACCCACAGACCACTTTGATGCATGAGATGAATTTTCTCAGCAAGCTGGAAAGAAGGGCTATGGGAACACAACGATCCTTCCGGATCTGGTTAATTAACTTCAACAAGCTGGACCTGCGATCCGGGAAAGAAACACTCGACCCAACCGAGAATCAATCACCGCCCCCAAGTGTAGGATTTGGGTGGATGGGGAGAGTACTCTTCTCGAAATTAATCAAGAACCCTAAGCCCTGGAGGGTGTCAATGACCTGCTGAAGGTCTGACCTAGTCTGAGAAGGAGACGCTCCCTGGACAAGGATGTCAACCAAGTAGCAGAAAAGCCTGATGGGAATCTCCCTCAGATGGGTGGCCGCTACCGCTTACAACTTGGTAAAGGTCCTGGGGACCGCAGCCAACCCAAACGGTAGAGCCCTGTACTGGTAGTGAAGGAGGAGAAACGGAGAAAACGCCTATGCTCGGGGAGGATGGGGATGTTGATCTCCGTGAGATCAATGGATGCCATGTAGTCCCCCTCCCGGATCCCTGCCAGAATGGACTTGAGGGAAGCCATTTTAAAACGTCTATACACTAAGAATTGGTTTAGGAGCTTTAGGTCTAAAATGGCTCACCATCCCCCCAATGATTTGGCACTAGGAACAGGTTTGAATAAAACCCCTTGCCCGCCTGGTCTCCAGGGACTCAATATGGCCGCAATATCGAGCAAGTGCTGGATGGCCTGCCACATCTGCTGGCACTTGTCAAAGTTCTTGGCTGGAGGGAACACCTGGAAACAATTGGGGGAAGGGAAAGGAATTCCAGGCGGAGACCATGGGTCATCGTACTGAGGACCCAGGCATCCATGGATATCTCCGCCCAGGCATCTGCGAACAGAGCCAATGGGTGGGGCAGCGGGTGACCTACGTGCCCTGGCGGAAGGGGCGACCACCCCCTCCTCGAAAGGGCCATTTGCCCTGAGGCTGGAAGCGGTGTCTGCCCCTATTGAATCCCCTGTCGGATGGCCTATCCGCCCTGCCCCCCCCCCCGGGTACCTGCTCTGGTGGGTGTCCTGTTCCTGTGGTCACTGTGCTGACCTGCGATAATAGGGCGTGGACCTCTGCTCCGCCTTCTTAGTCAATGTTGGAAGCGCCTTCTTCTTGTTCACATCCTCCACCAGGATTGGATCCATGGAAGTCCCGAAGAGGGAACCCCTTGTGTAGACAGCTGTTGCTAGTTGCCACTTCGCCTTGTTGCCCGCCTGCCAGCCACAGAGCCACAGGAGGCGACGTGACAGATGATGCCATAGCCCTTCATGGCATTTAAGGTAGCATCAGACGTTCTCCGGTGGAATGTGTGCCTCAATCTGCTCCATCCAAAGGATGGCCGTACGGTTGAAAAACAAAGTGGAGGCTGCCGCTTTAATGGCCCAAGCTGACGACTGGAAGGTATTCCTGAGGATCATCTCCGCCTTCCTGTCCTCTGCTTCAGGTTGTCTGCCCCATCCTTGGGTACCAGCGATGCTGGGGCAGCCAAGGCCACCACCGGCGGATCCACCAAGGGCATCTGCAATGCTTGGGAGAAATCTGGTTCGATGTTATAGAACCGTCTCTCATTGCTGCCTGGGGTGGGGAAGGCTCCAGGGGTCTCTCACTGTCTCTTAACGACTTCCAGGAATAGGTCAGGAGCAGAAATCTCCTTAACTGCTTTGGGCTTGGAATAGATCGTGCCCTGGGGCTTCCTTGCTGGCTCACCTTCCTTGGCCCCCTCACCCACCCCAGCTGAGCAGTGGCACACGCCTTGCGTAGCAGGTACCGGAACAAGTTAAGAGGGAACAATCCCGTGAAGGCTGGAGTTCAGCCTCTCATCTTCAGAGAGATCTGGGTCATGCTCGCCTTGTCCCCAGGACATACCTCTCACTTGCTAAGGACGGGAGCCCAGGGGGGGGCGGACTGGCTGTGGCTGGGCTGATGAACAGCTGGGGACTGTGACCTCGTCCTGAGAAGCAGAGTGAGGCCCCTGGTGCTGCATGCTTGCAGCCACACCAGATGCAATGGTTCTTTCAATGAGGTTCTGAAGACCCACAGACAGGTCCTCCGTATCCAAGGAGTCCCAGCTGGATGCTCCAGGCACCTGACTATGGCTGGGGTAGGTGCCAGGATTGGCCTGGATGGATCTCTACCTCCCAGCTGAGTCTCTAGGGATAGAAACCCAGGCTGGTTATCTACCTGTCTTCCATGGAAAGGGGAGGGGAGTGGGCAACCCCCCACTGCACTCCCTCAAGGAATCTGGTGACCTAGGGGGAGAATCCTGTCTGGAAGAGCCCCTTAGGGGTGACCTGGACCTGGAGGGGGAGGGGCTGATCCTGCCCTGCAGAGCCCTCAACCTCTCTGCCCTGGAGAAAATTCTCACCAAGGCTCTGTGCTTCCTAGCTTCGTCTCTTTGGCTGGCATGGGAAGGGCAAGTGTCAGCCAAGGCTTTAAGCCTCCTGGAAGAAGTCCCCTCCCCAGGAGACATGGGCGGGAAGGCGATCTACCTGCCATCACGGAACTATTTACGACCACTCCTTGTGCTTCCAAGGTGGCGCAGTGGTTAAATGCAGCACTGCAGGCTACTGCTAGATCAGCAGGTCAGCGGTTCAAATCTCACCGGCTCAGGGTTGACTCAGCCTTCCATCCTTCCGAGGTGGGTAAAATGAGGACCCAGATTGTTGGGGGCAATATGCTGACTTTCTGTAAACCGCTTAGAGAGGCCTGAAAGGCCTATGAAGCGGTATATAAGTCCACTGCTATTGCTATTCCTGCGATTCTCTCCTCACCTCCCATCTCCACAGCTAGAATGGCAAGGTCGTCACTCCTTTCGTCGTGCGCCCTGAATTGTAAAACACTGCTAGGGCGGGGTTCGGGGTTGCTGCGGCTTCTCAGGGAGTCTGCTGCTGCAGCGCTGCTTCCCAGCTGCCTCTGCCGTTCCTGGGGCTTCCAAGCGGCCCACACGCTCTTTTGCGGCCTCTTTTAATGCTGCTGCAGCGAGGCACTCTCTTTTTTAGGCTTCTGGGCTGTCAGGCTGGAAATCAGAGCCCTTTAGCCCCCACCGGCACCGATCTGCCCTCTCAAGGCCCCACGTGGTCGCCGGCCAAAATGGCCACCGGAACAGCGACCCAGCCACCAGAGCCTCCAAGCCTTAGCTTTTAACCCCCAAGTAGCTGGAAAAACCACAGCTAATAGCAGGGACTTACTGGAAGGTGAAGGAAGGATCTCCTTGTGAGAAGGAAGCAAGTTGAGTCGAGGATGGTCCAGAAAAGTTGAATCAGATCAGGAGTCAAGAATTTACAACCTCTTTTTGGCCAGACTGGATTGAAACTGGGGTCAGAGGAGATGAGCCCAGAGGCGTGGCTTCAGCTTCAACCCAGTCTCGAGGCCAATTGGCTGTGATGATACCCATCTCTGGACCATCCTGCAAACTCACTCTGGAAAATAATTTGCAGTCACATTACCATGGAATGAAAACAGGCCAGTTGCTAGTGCCCAAAATGCAACCACATGACCATGGAGCAGCTTGTCACAAGTATCTTTTGGAGGTGGGGGGATGTTGTAACTTCAGCATAAATCAAAGATTAGTTGTACTGAAATTGCTCCTATTGTGGCTATTAATAACTTTTCTCTTAGGATGGCAGGGAAGTACGAAGAAAATTATCTTCATTTTGTCCACATTTTGATTCAAACTTTCCAGCCTGATTGTTTTTTGAAGTTTCCTTCTTAATTCAGAACAGTGAAAATAAGCTCAGTTCCTAGTCACTTGATGGACATATTTGTGTATTTTTTTCCTGACAACAGTAAGAAAATGATTTGATACAATCTTTTTCCAGGATGTTTTCTAACTTCCCAGTTTAATCTAAAGCTCTGGTTTTCCCTTAAAATCTTCCATCCAAACACTAACCAGGCTAAATCCTCTTAAATTCCTAGACCACACTAGGTCAGTTTTTAGTGGTCACTTATTTATTTATTTATTTATTTGTCTTGTATGCCGCCCACTCCCGGAGGACTCTGGGCGGCTCACAAAAGATAAGGGAGAGGGGGGAATGAGACAAAGACAACATATTAAAAAACAAAACCAACATTCACAATTTCTGTGGAGGTAAATGCTTCTCAGCTCCCCCCAGCCTGCTGGAACAGCCAGGACTTGGTGGCTTTGCAGAAGGCTGGGAGGATAGTAAGGGTCCTTGCTGAGTTATTCAAGTGTTACTAAACGTCCTTGGTTTTTGAGCCAATGCATCAATACCATGCTCTGAAGCCTTCCTTTGTTTCAAATGAAAAAGTGAAAGTGACTTGATTTCATCAACGGGATGAAAAAAATAACTTCAAATTCCTTTACAAGAAATCATTCATATAGTAGAATATTACGAGATGCAAGACACATGTGCAACCTTCATAATGTCAGTTTAAACTATCATGGACCCAGGATATATCATTATATCTTTCAGGATCTATGTGACAATAGAAGAGTAGAAATGTTTCCGAACAATTAGCCCAAACATCAGCTTTTACATGAGAAGGCAAAAGAAAAGGGGAAAGAAAATTAGATCAGAAATAATGCTTGTCTCAGGCATATTTCAAGAACTTTCCTTATACAAACTTTTAAACATCAGGCACAAATTAAAAAACATATCCAAAATGAGAACATAACAGTAATGTTAATTTATTTTGGCATCTGGCATAATTAATATTCCCTATATTGGAAGTGCATCAGAATTTGAGTCTCTTGTAGATACAATTCTAAATCTCAAAATACTGAGTATCTTCCAACAACCAATGTTATATATTTATTACTACAACTAGCTGATAACCCGGCGTTGCCCGGGTATTTATTTATAGGGGGGAAATGTCCGGACCAAATGTAATTTCTAAAGTTGGATTTTCCCTCTTACCAGAGGGAACCCCCTTGTGGAGCACTGTGAAGCCGTTACTATGGCAACTCCACTGCGCTAAGCCATTTTACAGCAGTACAGTAGAAGCCATTTGAGGGCACAACAGGCTGTATCGTAACAGAGCTCACATCCCGAAGGGTGTTAGGGGTGTCTTACCTGCACAATATTTGTTTCCAGAGAATATTTCCATATTCCTATCAGAATCCATAGATACCTATAGTCTGGCTAACAATATTGTAAAATTATAAGTTGCATATTTGGAATTTCAAAGTACCGCAGATGACTTGCTGAAATCTTTTTTATAATCTTCTATAGTAGAAGCTTAGCTTCAATATGCAAATTGTTCTTCTTCAAACTCAGTCAACTGGTTTAGTATTCCTGTCTTTTATTTCTAGGAATTTTTTAGAGCCAAAAATGTAATTACAGTCACAATTTTCTTTACAACCTCCCTTTTCTGATTTCTCCCTCCCCATCAATCACATATTATGTCCTCCCAAGTTTCATCTGTAGAATTCCAACCATCCCATTGTTCTTTATAGTTTCCAATCATATCCTTGAATCTTTTACTCATCCTACTGGATTGCCCCAAGCTCTGCATTCTCTACTTCTTCCCAGTATTTGGTTTCTCCATGATACTCCTGATATCTCACTACCATCCACATGCCTCAGCACCTTACCAATCAATGGCAATGGGCTCTAACTTTTCTTGTCTTGGTTTCTTTCTGGTTGCCAAAAATACTTTAAAATTAGGCTTTGGTAGCCAGTTGCCTATAATCTTGATGCCCTAAATATACCTTTGGATCTGCTTCAAGTTGGCTGGAGACCAATATTTCACAATGAAGCATCCCAAACTCTTCCAATTTTAAGATTCACATGGTGGAATTCAGTCCCTTGTAAGATATTACTTGCAGCTAATTATCTAAATAACATCAAACTTTTTAGAAGATTTTAAAATATTTTGTTATTTAAAAAGGCAAATATCTGCAGCAGAATCCAATACATGATGGACATATAGCTTGTGCATGGGTCAGAGGGAAAATGTCTTTAAAATACATTAGAATAGTATATTTCTGCTATATCTTTTGTATAATATGTAATATTTATACCAGATATTACAATATTTTAAAACCATAACACTCTTATAATGGATCTGCATATGCATGTTAAGAAAATTTCTACCTTTCTCTTACTACCAAACTTGAATTATAATAAAATTGGTTTAGTATGAGCTTCAACAGTGCCCTTGTTAATTTTAGGCATATTTTCAATATCTAATATTTAATCATGGATGAATTAAAGCAGCAAAGGACACGTTAAAGAGCATGGATGTTATTAAGTTAACCTCATATTAAAGTATATTTAGTTACCAAGAATAAACCATTGTTCAATTCCCATTAATCCTTTACCTTATTCAATACTTTGAAAATAGTGAAAGTTTCACAATTTATTAAAAATGTGCAAACAATACAAGTGAGGAGATATATACTGTATAGAAAAGGTTTGGTCATTTAAATATTGTTCCCAGCAATTCTTCTGTAGAACTGAGAAATCATAAAAGTTAATCTATGAGGAACATTTCTGCAAGTTCTACTGAAGTGAATAGAAAGCTTACTAGAAAGAAAAAGTCAGGCTTCGTATGTATTTAAGCTTGCATGGGCAAGAATGGCTGTACCCATTTCTACAAGTAGGAAAATCTGGCATCTCTTCCTTCAATCAACCCATGACTCTGCTACCATATTTTAGATTACAATTCTCATAAATCAAATGGCTGATGGTCAGAGATTATGGGAGTTATAAAGTAAACATTTGATGGCACTGGATTACATACTGCTATATTAGAATATCTGCAATGCTTTAAGGAGACAATGGAGACTAACTTTTCAACATTAATCGTAACATAAATTGTAACCAGATGAAAACAACAAAACATTGGATGGTACACAGCAAATTGATTTTACAACAAAATACTTTGGTTCGATTTGGAGAAAAATGAAATAGAGAAATATTTCATTAGATGAAAACAATCATCTCTAAATTAATTATGAGGATAGTTATGTTTCCTATGTCGTATATTTTCTGTATATCATTTGAATGCAAACTATATTCTCTTTTGCCCCTCTATATTTCCTGCTGCACCTCTGTTAATAATTAACTTTTTCATATGCAATTGAAAACCAGTAGCATTCTCATTTAAGGCAACACCTTAATTACATATAAAATGTTCTTATGAACTTGAAGCAGCTTTCTCCACAGTTTTTCGATTATGGTCTTTCTTCTTGAGCAGTACACAGCAATAAAGATTTGATGAGTTGGGGAACATCTTGAAACTCTTCCTTAATTACAACAACATCCATCAGGACAGTTGCACTTCAGCTCAACATTTTGGACTTAAAGTCATTGCTCTCCATGTTGTCTTCTTGCATATAGACCGAGGCAGGCACAGAATCCAACACAACTAAGAGCCACACCTAGCAGCAAAGCTAATGCATCACCCATATCTAAAGCTTCCACTACAGGTAGGCAAAAAAGCAACAAGAAAAATACCAAGAAGAGCTGTGAAGCATTCCTGGTGGTGGCCATGTTCCCAGTCATTACTGATCAGATGACCCTGAAGGAAATAGTAAATACATAGAAATAACCAATCAGATGAACTTAAACACAAAAAGAAAGGAGAGCAAATACATTATGATACTAGATAGAACCCACTTTCTGTAACATCAGCATAACAGCCTAGCCTAGGCCCTTTGGGAAAGGAGCTGAGTGTAGATCAAACGTTTTATTGTGCAAGCAACAGAATGGGAGAAATGGGACTTGTAACCAATTGTTGCTTTACAGCAAGTTCTCACTTATTTCTCCAGAATGCCAGCCAATTTCCCCACTCTATTACTCCATCATAACTGGTTTCATACATTTTTAATATGCTGTTATTTCATAACCATAATCAACTTCATTTGTAGCTTTTTAAAAATGTCTTTTTAGTAGATTTCCCCCCCATTCATGGCAACCCTACTAACTCTCTGGAAGCATCTGTGGTTTGCTGCTTCTTAAAGTCAAGGCAGAATCTGGGAACACACATCTTGAGAGGTACGTTCCAGCTGCGTCTGTTGCAAAGATGGGTGGTATAGTTCCACCATATAAGCATTCTGCCATCAGAAATAAAGAGAAATTATTAAGTCAAGCAAAGGTGGTAAATAGAAGCCCCCCTTCACTGTATATATTCCTGTGGCCACCTGTTTTGAGCACTTAAAGTCATATTTGGATACAGCTGTTAAAATTTTCCTACATTGTGCCGGGGCAAATGTCAAAAATTATATGTATTTTAAGTGGTACAATAAGCAAGTTCTGTACATCTAAGACTTCTTGCTATAGCAGAGTTCAGATACAATTATCTTTGGCTGATACAAAAGAGTACATCAGAATATGCTGTAAATGCTCCTTCCCTATCCATTTTCTCACAATTTACATTTTTCTTCCTTCCTACCTATCTACAACACAGGACAAGAATGATATAATAAATGTGGAAGGGATAATTTTGACCAAGAGTCCAAACTTAGTATGTGCAACAGATGGCTGTCCAGCCTCTGCTGGAAAACACCCAGTGAAGGGAAATCCACCAACTAGCTCCCTTGTCAATTTGCTTTCACTACTAGGGTTGTTTTTAAACTAGTCAGAATCTACCTTCCTCAAATTTTAGGGTTAAGAATAAGGAGTAAATCATAATTTTTCAGTGAACATAGGGATCTTTATAGTTTAAACATGCATAACACCACTGACAAATAAAAAGTGCGGTTATCATAACCTGAATCATGAAAGTAAATTAGAAGTAAAATGCTCCCTCTAGCCTTTTCCAAACTAGAATGTGTTATTACTACAACTATATTTCTTCAACTAAAATTTTAAAAAAGCCTTTGTAAAATGAGAAATTGTTTTGTGCTGTTAAAATCTTAGTTATAAGCACTATAAGAATTTAAGAAATTCATAAATTGATGATTTATCTGGTCAGATAATGAAATGTCTGCAAGCAAACTACCAAGCACAGCGAGCATCAAGGACTCCACAAAGTGTCCAAAGGCAACTAAAAAGTCATACAGAGGGAAGGAAAATATTGTAGAAGCCTGTCACTGAAATTTTTTAGGATGCAGTTCTATGGCTTCTGGGATGCAGCCTTAAAGACATACAATTAATATTCCATCCAAATGGAGAATCAGCTTGATGTACTGGTGCTGGTCTAGAAGCCAGGAGATTGCCAATTTTAGGCCTTCTTTAAACAGGAAGCCAGCTGGTTGACATTGGACCAATCATTCTGTCTCAGCTCAACCCACTTCACAGTTGGGTTAATAATTTAACAATAATCCTCAGTAACACACACACACACACACACACCTACCTCTTAAGCATTTCTACGATTTAAACAGTGGTCAACTTCATCTAATATAGTCCATCATGTCCTTTTGCACACAGAATGAAAGAATGCCCCCAAGAGCTCAGCTTAGTGATTTAATAGATTTATCAACACATTTTTCTTGGCAATGTACCAAAGTATCCTTTGCCGTTTAATACCCAGATGGTATTAAACTTCAGGATCTAACCTACAGGCTGATTTTTATTAGTACTCTCCCATCCCCAATACTACCATATTCACTCTGATTTGTTGACCCACAGAAAAGCGTAATAGTAATAGCAGTAAATCTTTTCTTCAGAAATGTGATACATTGAAATATCTATTACCATTCCTATACTTAATAATAAAATAACTGGAAAAAATATCTTGCTTCAAGACTAGACGTTGACAGTCTGAATATGAATCAAATAACTTGTTGCAAGAACATAACCTAAATACTGAACTTAACATGCATGTTTTAATACATGTCCACATTTATTTATTAGATCAGTGATTCTGAAAAAAGCACGAGCCAATTACACAGCTGTAAACCAAAAGTTCTGAAATGGACAAGCAAATTACCAAGTGACCCTCAAATTCCCTGTATTAACACATGAATTAAATAATTCCTAAGATTCCTAAAATAAGCAAGCCTATTTTTGCTTAAACATAAAAAATCATGCTTTATTTAAGCCACTTTATTTAAGCCACATTTGTCAGCTGGCCTTTGTACACACTGTACAAATTATATTCAGGCCATGCAACATATACATTTGATTAAAATGTATCTAAATTAACTTATATGGTTTTATAATATTGAAATATGAAACCACATGGTACACTAAAAACTAAGAACATCCTACTCTCTCTCCCATGCAAAGGGCAGGATTTTTATTGCCAAGGTAATAATTTTTTTAAAAAAAAAGCTTGACAACTATGTTAGCATCAGACAATATCTTTACACTTTACAAGAGTACAAAGCATTACAGAATTTAAAAATAACAAAGTTGAAGGGACCTTGGAGGTCTTCTATCCAACACACACACACACACACCACCCCCACTCAAGCAGGAGACCTATACCATTCCAGATGCTGTCCAGTCTCTAACCTTTACAACTAGAGTAAAATAGCAGTTTGTTGTAGACTAGAATGTGCAAGCGGCAAATTCGAGTCCCACCTTAGGCCTGAAGCCAACTGGGTGACCTTGGGCCAGTCACTTTTTGTCAACCCTAGGAAGGGCCCAAGGACCAACCACTCCCAAAAAATCTTGCTAAAAAAACAACAACCCAGGGGCGGGTCCGGGAAGTCCCCAGGAATCATCAACAAGAACTGGAAGTCAGATTCTGTCTCCCAAATTAAAAGAATTTCCGGAAACAAACCACGAAGACATCGAAACACTTTAAGTCTTGCCCACAATATTAGACAAACCAGCAAGACGCCTGTAGTATCTTAAAACAACCTTGGCAACTTTAAGACTTGTGGACTTCAAAGCTGGCTGAGGAATTCTGGGAGTTGAAGTCCACAAGTCTTAAAAGTTGCCAAGGTTGGAGACCCCTGTCTTAAAAGACTGGACAAATTTATCGATGCCTAAAACTTGTAGGCACACAGGATGCCGCTATTTCCCGTTGTGGAAAAGGGAAAGTCTTGGATAATATGGAAATCCCCAGAAACACCTCTTGAAAGCCAAGTCTTACCTGGGGGGGCGGGTGGATATTTCTTTCTTTCTTTGGCTAACTTTGAGGTCTTGCAAACCATCCGGTTGCCCTACTAAAAAGAAAGGAGAAGGGAGAGAAGAACACGGAACCCCAAAAGCAGGCGTGCTCTGTTACCCGCAACCAATTAAACCCGCCAGAGAGTTAATGAGACTAGGGAAGGACGTGATTAGGACACGTCCCGATCAAATGCTCCGAGCCACGTGCAGTCGCAACACTAAGCTACCCCGGCTAAACTTCCTTGGAAAGCACGTGGCTCAAGCGGACCCAGGATTGCTATGGATGAGGAACGGGCCATTTCAATCAGCAAGGAATTATCTGGCCCGTCCCGGGCACCAACCCCTAAAGCTCCCGTGGAGCAAACGGCATCATTTACCTTCCTGGTAGCGGCCATTGCCAGTAGAAAGAAAAGGAAGCTCCGATCGGCTTGCGCAATCACCAAACCGTCGATGCCTACAACTTCCGTCATGCATTGCGCAACGTTCACGTGAACCACTGAATGCAGCAAAGAATTCGCTTGAATCTTCCTTAGGGCTTTCCTTGTTAATTGCAAACGTCTTTTGGGTGTGAAACTCGGGCTTTGATCCAACGTTTCTCAGATTAGGCAACTTTTAAAATGGCTGGAGAATTCTGGAAGTTGAACTTCACAAAAGCTTTAATCTAAGGTCCCCATGCCTTTCTGCAATAATCGATGCAAACAATCCTGTCCCGGGATAATGTTGCAAGGTCCAATCTTAAATCGGTCACCTGGACCAGAGATTTAGCTGTAGGAAGTTAAAACCCAACCCTCTCCTAGAAAAATGAAATATCCCAGGAAATATTGAAAAGGCGGAATATTATATTTCCCTTGATGTGAAAAGGGAGAAACATGTAGTAAAAACAAAGTAGCTCCCTGCAGCTTCCTGCCCATCCCCTTTTGTCAATGGGCCATTAAGATGCTCAAGCCAGACTACTCTACATAATAAAGAGTTCTCCCCTTCAGATCTAGGTTGATGGGATTAAGGCATGATAGTATTAGCCCTTTACCCAAACTTGAGACTCAAAACACAGCCTAGAGAGTTGCTCCTGCATGGCCCCATGGGAGTCTGACAACCAATCAGAACACAATTTCAAGATCAAAGGACAGACAGGGCAGAAAACCAGGGACTCAGCATCGCAGCCCACCTTTCTCTTCTTCTCCACCAACATTGAAGCATGTGATCACCTTTTCTGTTCAGGACTCAGGCCATGTGGTCCTGTCTACCATTAAACCATCTTTCCAACTAGCCTCCATGTCTCCAGTGTCTTTTTCCCCACATGGAGCCGAACCTAGAAGGATGTTTCTTACAACATAGTCTTCCAAGCTTTCGGACTTGTATTCGAGGCCATCTTCAGGAAACTTCTGAGAAGAGAAGAGGACGAGTCACATTACTCTGCTTTTTTCCATTCCTCAAGCACTAGCTATATTTACATACCTAATAGGATTCCTAACAGCATTCAAGAAATCAAGAAAAAGACACACCAGTGTTATATTTTATTTATTTTTGAACTTAGTATTAACATTTATGTATTAAAATTCTAGTGGTGTATTTTTGATATTTTTTCCCTTTGATATCTATGGAGATTCTCAGTCATCCAGGTATGGTTGTCCCAAAGGTGCTTTATCAGATGGCAATAGACTTTTTTTTCTTTGAAGACATTTCGCTTCTCATCCAAAAAGCTTCAGGTTTGATTGGATGGCGGGGAATGAAAGAATTTATATTCCATGCAGACAGCTGGTCATTTGCATCTGGAATTAAAAACATAAAAAAATGCAAATGACCAGCTGTCACATGACTGTCATTTGCAAACTTCCCAGCTGGCTTCTAAAAAGCAAAGCCAATAAAAAAATTCTTAAGTATATGTTTCTATATATATGCATGGTGGGAAAACAAGTTGTATATGCATGTACACATTTGTTTGTTAAAAATTCTCTCTGTAATCTCTGGAGGGCCTTGTTCTGTTTCTAATAGTACTGTAGAGAAGTAAACCTTTCTCAGATAAAAATATATATAAAGGACATATTGTCCTGAATCTTTCTTCAAAAATTATTGCATTCTGATTTAGAAATAATAGGTCTCTTGGACCTTTTAAAAAACTTTTACAACTTTCATTTCATGTGACTTTACAAATGCTCTAAAATTGGAATCAGTACATTAAAAATGCAATGGGATTATAATAACACTTTTCTTTGTAATTTCTTTATACAATGTATATGACTGCCATCTCATTCTTACAGCTATGGCTAGCTATAAATTTGTTAAAAACCAACAAAAATCATAGAAAAAATATACAATGAATAATGCTGCAGAGCCCACCAAAAATATTTATCAATCAAACTACTGACCTAACATCTTCACCATAGCCATGTTTATAAAGACTTACTAATGCTAACATATTCAGCATCAGTTAATTCTTGAGTGCTGGAATAGGTCATGATTCTGGGCAATCCTTGAAAAAGCATTCAGGTCCTTGACTGAATTTACAAATGATGGATCATTATGTGTTTATGCATTGGAAGTAAGTTATGTTTAATGCATACATAACCATGTTGTATTTTGGCTTTCTGATCTATGTTTTGCACAGGGAAACTTGAATCAAAACAATCCAATATGATTTTTGTAGCAAAAAACCAAAACAATACAACTTTGAAGTTAATATTGCTTTACTGTTGCAAAGAAAAGTTATTTTTGTTGAATTTGGTTATTTGTTAGAAGTACAAAAGATATTGTGGGAAGTTATCATCCAGCCCTCTCCCAGAAAAATGAAATATCCTAAGAAATATTGAAAAGGCAGAATATTTTTCTGGATATGAAAAGAAAGAAACATGTTTTAAAAGACAGAATAGTTGCCTGCAGCTTCCTGTCCATCCCCACTGTTAATGGGCCATTAAGGCCAAGCTAGTCCACTTTTACATAATAAAGACTTCTCCACTGCAGCCCCAGAGGGGATGGGAGTAAAGGCATGATAATATTGGCCCTTTACTCAACTGACCACATGGCATCTGAGAACTCATCCATACCTGGATTCAAAACACAGTCTATAGAGTAGCCCCTGCATGGCCCCATGGAGTCTCACAACCAATCAGAATACATTTCTTACACAGGAACAGGAAACAGAGAGGTGGGACTAAACAGGTTATAAAAAGCCTAGAAAGCCCCTCCCTCAGCCCTTCTCTTCTTCTCCACCAACATTGAAGCATGTGATCACCTTTTCTGTTCAGGGCTCAAGCTATGTAGCCCTGTCCAACAATAAACCATCTTTCCAAGCAGCCTCCATGTCTCCAGTGTCTTTTTCCCCACTTGGAGCTGAACCCAGAAGGACATTTCTTTCATCAATATATTATTGTCACAGAAATATTTTCGCTCTCGATTATGTTTGCATTTTGAATTCTTATGAAATAATACAATATCAGTAAAAATGACTTAAATGAAAAAGTGAATAAATGAATACAAATATATATGTAATATGCTTAATTTCCATACTTTTCTTTCATGAAAAGTAAGATAAATGAATACAATTGTTGGAAGAAATGTCCTTCAGTTCCAAGTGGGGAAAAAGACACTGGAGACATGGAGGCTGCTTGAAAAGATGGTTTAATGGTGGACAGGACCACATGGCTTGAGCTCCTGAACAGAAAAGGTGATCACATGCTTCCAGATGTTGGGTGAAGAAGAAAAAGAGGAGAAAAGGGGCTTGCTAAGAGTTCCTGGGTTTTTTATACTCTCTGTTCGCCCCCCCCTGTCTGTTTCCTGTTCCTGTGTAAGAAATGTATTCTGACTGGTTGTCAGACTCCCAGGGGTGGAGGATCTTAGGGTTAGGGTTAGGGTTAGAGCCTGGATTTGAACCCAATTGAGAACTTGTGGGCCAAGATTGGTTACAAAATAAGCAAGAAGCATCTGAAGACCAAGCAGGAGCTGATTGAATCCATTATTGCAGCCTGGCACCACATTGTCACCAAAGATCACGTGCAAAGGCTTATACAGTCTATGCTAAAGCGATGCCGCCTGGTGATAAGCAATAAGGGCTGGCAAATTTCATATTAGTAACCATGTTTGATTAGCTAAACGGTCCTTTTCAGGGCCACAAACAATAAAAATGTTAACAAAACACTAGCATCGGCCTTAGTAATAGCAATATGTATGCCATTGGGTATGCATCAGTTAATCTGTTTTCATAGTCTTTGTAAGCATGCATTGTAAGCATCCAAGAAAATTCACAATCCCCATCCAAACAGCACCAAATTGCAAAAAGCTTATGCTTTTCACTAAAAACCACCAGTATTTATATAAATATAACAATATTTGCATAGAAGAAGGCGGGGCTTAGCAGTGAGAAGACGGAGTTTCAGGCTATTCCTGAAATTCTCCTATTCCGAAGGAAATTGGACGGTCCGTTTCAGACCCAAGCTGTCCCGGAGAGACAGTGAAAGGTTAGAGGAGATCCAGTGACCACAGAGACGTTCGCAAAGTCTCTGGGGGGCTTGGAATTTAACCTCCTTTGCCAGTTCCTTCTGGATTAGCTGTAAGCTAACCGAAACTGCAGGTTGCCCCTAAGAATGGTGTGAGTGTTTTCAACTGGTAAGCTGATTTTATTACTCAAAGAGATACAGTCCGCATAAACATTTAAGCTAATTGAAACCAAAGAACAGAAGAATCTAGCGGCGAATTGGGTTTTTTTTTATGGGTTTATAGCCGGTGGTTACCCTATTTCTTAAATGTTTTAAATGCTACTTACATGGATAAAGGAAAGATTACTTCAACATCTCCTCTGACTCTCTTTAAGTGGGCTGTAAACCAACTTACTATAATTTAGCTCCTTATAATTTGACACTTTTATTGCTTGGCTGTGTTGGTCTAAGATCAGATAAGATTGCACAGCTCCCAGCTTGTTTTTACTTGCAAATACCTTAAAGCCTCTAAAGGGAGAAACTTTTGCTGCGTCATAAACATGGTGTCTATACAAGTTTCAAATGATTCATTTCAAATGATTTTCTCCGCGTTTCAAAAGTTGTCTGACACGTATGATAGATTTGAAAAAAAGCTGGACTATTTGTTGTTTTTAACATCAAAATATGAAGAAAAAAGTGAGAACGTTGAATGTTTGAATGTTCCTGAAATACAAATGAAGAATGTCAGAAATGAAGTTTCTCAATTTGCTGACATTCCGGGCATATGGTTTAAAGATTCTCAATTTGCTGACACACCGGGCATCTGGTTTACTTCGGAGGGAGAAAGAGATGCAACGTTTGAAAGGGGGGCAGCCATACAGAAGATTTATTTCAAAAGACAGAGCGCAGGAGGAATGAGAAGCATTAAAGAATTTATACTTTATGAAACATCATTTGCAGAATTTCCGATACCACCACTGAGAATTAAAGACAAGCTGAAAAGTGCAACAAGCTTAGGACAACGATATTATATCGGAGACATCTCAAGCAAAAAGGTGCGAAGATATTCCTGTTTGGACTTGCTTATAAAGACGTTTGGTGAACTTGTTCCACGAATGGCAATAGGATTAAGGAGGTTTTGTTATTGGAGAGACACAGGCTGATAGATGGAAGAATACAATTCAAAATTAGCTAAACCTAATTACTCTTATTTGTAATAGACATAGCTGAATAATAATTGATATTGATAGTAATGTATATAATGTGGAGTTGATATGATAAATAATAATTGGATATGAGAAGGGAAGGTTGGAAATATTTTTGGACCATATACAAAGGTTAATAATCACAATAATTATCACTATTAAAAATAAAATAAAACTATATACAGTTAAATGTTAACTAATATGGGGAAAATGTTATGATATACAATATAATTACATAAAGAAGGGAGAATGATAATAAACTATATGCATGGAAGATGGAATTTTTGGTATGAAATATTATGGATGTTCAGCTAAAACAGGATATGAGGATTTGATGTTAATAGAGGATTTTACAAACAAGTAAATGAAATGCTAGCATGTGGTTATGGATTAAATTTTTGGCATAGTTAAGGATGAAGGATGTTTAAATAACTGCAGTCAACTAAAAGTGGAGGTATAATGATGTCAATATGGTAAACATTTGAGTTAAGATATTTGAATTAATATGAATTAATGGAAGAGATGCACCAAAACATGTTGTAACCAGCTGATATACTTTTTTATAATATATACCTGTGTGTTTTTTTTCTTTTTTTTCTTTTTTCTTCTTTTGTTTTTCCTTTTTTTCCCCCTGTCTTGTTTTTTGTTCTTTTTGTCTTCTCTGTGTTTTGATTTTTTCTTTTCCCACTGGTGTAGGCATGTGTTGTTTAAGTACTGTAACAAAATAAAAAAAAAGTTTTTTAAAATAAAAAAAAAAGATTTATAGAACGGAGATTAGAATTATGCATGAAACTGTAACAGTGAAAATGTCTATACGATTAAAAACAAAGCAATATGGATGGAAATAGGATATTTTTATGTTTGCAAATACTGAATAGACCAAATGTAAATAAATGTGATGGTCATAATATATAACTTTATATCTTAGTATAGATATTGTATAGTATAGATATATCCTTAGTAAGACATTGTCAGGATGGTTACGCTGTACCCAATGTTTTAATTTGTGTTCAATAAAAAACTTTATAAAAAAAAACAATATTTGCATAGCAGTTAGCATAAAATATAATAAAATCAATGCCGTATCCAAAAAATGTCATAAACCATAAACGCTTTAGTGCAGGATTTTTTCACACAGCTGTATTTATTTAAATTCTATATTTAGATACAAATCTATCAATGTAGAACCTCCTATTGAGTTAGGTTGGCTTTATTTTACATCCGATAAAGTAAAATATGAACCACACTAGACTATATGAACTGAGGAGGGTTTTATTTTCCTTGTTTCTTTCTTGATTTCTTTGTTATATTATTAACAAAGTTTATTTTCAAAAATGCAAAATCTTCTTTAGAAACTAAGGTTCTGCCTCGCCAGTCTTCTCAAGAAAGCAGAACTCTTGAAACAAAATCCATTTCAAAAGGAAATTTTTATTGGAAGGTTGTGATAGCAAGAGATCTATCTTGCTATCTACCTACCTATCCCACTTAAAATGCTAGATTAAACCACTGCAGGCAGAGCATCTCCAAAAGTCCAATACATCATCAAGCCAATCCCAAGATGCAAAGATGTTATGGGAAACTCAGGCAGAGAAGGTGATAAACGCTGGTCTCAAAGGCAACCCTGCTGCTCTTCTCTGGAGACGAGATAAGGCAGCTGGCTCGAGACACATTCCCCCCTCCCAAGGTCCCAAAAGTTATAGCAAAGCAAAGAATGGAAAAAGAAACTCCATACAGAGATCCCCCAAGCTTCCTCCCTCCCACCAGAATGACAACATTCCTATCGGAATCTGTAGGGCCTGATAGAAACATTTTGAATATGAACATATGAAACATTGAATTCATATAAATTGCAGTTTCAGGCAGTTCTCAGTTTATAACCACAACTGAGCCCAAAATGTATGTTATTAAGTGAGACATTTGTTAAATGAGTTTTGCCCTATTTTATGGCCTTTCTTGCCACAGTTGTTAAGAGAATAACTACAGTTGTTAAGTTAGTAACATGTTGTTAAGTGAATCCAATTTCCCCATTAACTTTGCTTTTGAGAAATTAGCACATGATCTCGGAACACTGCAACCATCATAAGTATGACCCAGTTGCAGGGACGTGCAGTCAGGGGAGGCAGGGGAGACAGAGCCTCACCACTGTCATCATGAAAAGAAAAGAAAAATGTAAAAGGAAAAAGGCTGAGCTAGTTGCTGCCAGAATCACAGTGGATGACTCTGCTTAGTGCTTAACTGTTTTAAAAAAAATGCCCTCTACAGGAGGAGGCAGGAGAACCACGTACCTCATCTAGTCTGACTTTATGATCACTCGAGCAGAGTTAAGCAAAGGTTAAAAGCTGAAAAATTCTTGATGTAGATGACGCACGTCGTTCTCTTGCCTCCTCATGCAGAGGGCATTTTTAGAGGCTTTTTTAAACAGTTAAGCAGAGTCATCCATGGCAACTCTGGCAGCAACTAGTCCAGCCTGACCTCAGCTCTTGCCTTTTTCCTTTTACATTTTTTTTCTTTTCATGATGGCAGGTAAGAGCAGAGTTGAAATCCTCTGTGAAACAGCTGGAAAAGGTACGTGTACGTGTGGGTCGGAGGGAGGGGGAGGAATTCAAACTTCATCCTCCTGGTGCAACTTTGTTTGTGTGTGTGTTTGTTTGAGAGAGAGAGAGTTTGTTTGAGTGAAGAGAGGGAAGGGGGTAGGAGAAGCAGGGAGGGAAGCCCGCCAGCTCAGGCGCGTGAAAGTCACTTTCTTTCGCCTGCCTCTGTGCCCGCGGCAGCCCGCCAGCACAGGCTGGTGAAAGAGACTTTCTTTCACCCACCTGTGTCCATGGCAGCCCACCAGAAGAGGCGGGCGAAAGATCCGCCTGAGAATGCCTGAGCATTCTCTCCTCTCCCCCGACACCCCACTGACTAAAGCGCTTTCTGCGGGCAAAAGAAAGCACTTTAGTCAGTGGGGTGTCGGGGGAGAGGAGAGAATGCTCAGGCTTTACTCAGTGGGGTGTCGGGGGAAAGGACTGCCTCAACAGCCATACATCTCACCGCATGTCACTGGTCAGTTGCCAAGTGTCTTGTCAGTGTATAAAGAATTTATGAACTGGAATAGCCTTGGCGACAAGCCAGCCAATGGGAACTGGTTTTTGACTGAGATACAGTATTTGCTGTGAGAACCATGTGAGCAGTTTTTAGTCTGGGTGTGGCTTAGCTATTCTGGGTTCAGATTTTTCCTTCTGTTCTTCTTTCTACCATGTTCAAGGTTGACTCAGCCTTCCATCCTTCCGAGGTGGGTGAAATGAGAACCCAGACTGTGGGGACGATATGCTGACTCTGTAAACCGCTTAGAGAGGGCTGAAAGCCCTATGAAGCGGTATATAAGTCGAACTGCTATTGCTATTGCTATTGCTATGTTGCAAGAGCTGCATAGGTATTGTTTGCTTGTATCATGTTTTCATATTTTTGTAAATCAGAGATGTTTATCTGTGGGGATAAGACTCATTTAAAGAAAAACTGTTTACAATGAAGAAAACAAACAAATGGAAAAGCTGCTGTTGCAAAAGCTAGCTATTGTAATAACAGAGACAAATGGTTAATAGATAGTGGGGCTATTCAAACAATTGTTAATAATTATAAGTTGTTTTTCACATTGGATCCACCTAGAGGAGATGTAGTAGCCTTAGAAAATAGCCAGAAGGCTAAAGTCATAGGAAAAGGCAGTGTGCTGATTCCATGTCCTGAAAAGAAGTGTAATAATATATTAAATAGCATACTGTAATGGCTCCTCTCCTGAGAAAGTAAAGACTCTTGAAACGGATTAGTTCAAAAGGAACCTTTAATCAAGCAGGATGGAAACCATTAGAAGCAAAGCAGCATCTGAAAACCTTTAGGCCATGCAAATAGGATTAAGCTGATAATGAACGCTCCCCTTTGTCCGATTGCAGATTCTGACCAATACACAAGTGTAAAGATGCTTCCTTAACTCTTCCGCCCTGGAAGTCAATAAAGCACATGTTCCCATGGCTATCTCTTTTTAGACATCAGTTATATATTCCACATGGCTACCATAAACACCCCCCCAGAGATGTTGGGACCTTCAATCTCCTGGTGACAGGAAACCAGTTATAAAGTTGTAAAACTCAGTTGTTTCAGATGTAGCTAATGATTTAACTCTGAGGCCCCCCTCCTCCCAATTGAATGGCAGTATCACTTTTAGGGATCTGACACTTACTTTATAGAGTGTCTCCAGTCTAGACAAACAAGGGTTTGAGACCACATTTGTAGACGGGAGATGTCTCATAAAAAGAAATGGGAGTATATGTGCACAGGGCATAAAACAGTATAATCTTTATGTGTTGCAAGGACAAAAAGTTCAATGTACCCAAACATTTGGAAATGTGGCACAACATGATTCATGCATTCATCTCTTGCACAGAAAGCTTGGCCATGCCAGCTTCAGAGTGTTGCAAACGATGCAACAATTTGGAGGAGGATTGACCTTGAAAGGGTGTAAGGCACACTTGGATTGTGTAGTATGTAAATCATCGAAGTCTAAGGCATTCCCAGTAACCAGGAATAGCACAAGGCAGACAATAAGAGCTCTAGAGCTGGTACATGCAGATTTAGTTGGGCCAAGGGGGTCAGCAACCTTAAATACTCAAAGAGCCATTTGGACCCATTTCCCACAGGGAAAAAAAACATTGGGAGCCACAAAACCCTTCCTGTGCCTGACTATTTCCTGAGCGGCCACAAAACTAGCATGTGTAGTTGAATTAAACATTCTGTTTTCTTCTGAAACTTTTCTTGGATTTATCCATGGTTGGGGATCAAAAAGCTCAATAAATTGTGTGCTGGCAGTTGTCGCACCTTAGTGGTTGTGACACATATTTGAGCAACAATGAGCTGTAGCAGAGGGATGAAAGAGGCACATGCGACTCCAAAGCTGTGGGTTGCTAACCCCTGTGTTGGGCCAATGCAAGCCACTTTGGGAGGAGCAAGATGTGTACTGGTCATTATAGATGATTACAGCAGGTTTGGGTTTTGCTATTTGCTAAAAAGTAAAATAGAGTTGCTACAGAGGTTCAAGCAATGGGTAATCTTGGTAGAAAGAAGATATAGACAACAGGTATGCCATCTGCAAATTGACAGAGGTTCAGAATTTATGTCAGCAAGTTTACAACAGTGATTAGGGCAATTAGGAATAAAACATAGACACACTAATCCGTACACAGTAGTTGAGAATGGCATAGCTGAAAGACAGAATGGAGTCTTACAAACAAAGACTCATTGCTAAAGGATTCTGGTCTGAGCAGGTCATATTGGGATGAAGCCATATTGACTCCTAATTAGTCATTCTTAAACATTTGTTATTTCATTTAATAGGTTATAATATACAGTTTGGGTTATTTTATTTACTCTCCCTTCTGCCTGTTATAACACCACCTTATTTTCCCTTTCTTTTCTCCCTCCCTTCCTTCTCTACTTTCTTCCTTCATTCCTCCTCTCCTTCCCCTTCCTTCTTCCCTTAGCTTTCTCCTACACCTACTCTTCCCCTTCCCCTTTCCATTCCTACCCACTCTCCTTCTCTCCCTTCCATCCACCCTCCTTACCTCTTTCTCCCCCCCATCTTCCTCTCATTCTCTCCTCCTCTCTCTCTTTCTTTTTTTATTGTTGTAGGTGTCTCTTTCAAATGTCAGTTTATGTTTCCTTGGGATGGTATTTCTGCAAACCCAAATATAACTTGGTATCATTTCTTATTCCCTTACCTTTGCTAATCTATCCTATGTTTCCCCCCCTTTATATCTCAATCTTGAATATATACTTGCATATTTAATATTTTCTTTTCTGTTTTCCTCTTCTTCCCTCCTTTTCCATTTAATAGTGCATCATCTGGGTTCTGTATCTTCTCCTTATTTTCTTTTCTAGCTTCCTTTCTCTAGCCAATCATAGAATCTTCCCCATGTCTTGAAGTGCACTGATTCCTCTTTATCCTTTATTTTCAGTGTCAACCTATTTATCTCTGCACCATCTAATATCTTTTTTATTATCTCTTCATCTGTTGGTAACTTACTGGCACATTTAAGGGTTTTTGGAAGCAATTCATGGGTGCATATTCTAAAGGTAATCAAGAGAAAAGGACAGCCAAAAACTAGAAAGCTCTTGTTTATGGACTATGAGCCGGAGTTCATAGCTCATCAAAGAGCTATCGCTTTAGCGAAGGGAGCAGAAGGATATTAATTTCCAGGTCTGACAGATCTGCTAGCTTTGCAGAGCAAAATTGGGGCAGAATTGATGCCAATTTTTGTGATGATGCACTTAGTGATGGTTACTCACTTAGTGATGGTGTCAGTGTTCAGGGAGGAGAAGCTGAAAAAGGACAAGAAAAAGTGTCAGGAGAAAATGATGACCCTCATATGAAACAAAAAAGGGTTGATACACAAGAGCAGACAATGGTCTGAGGGGTAATGAGATCATGCCCCTGTCGTGGTCAGACCACTGCCTACTGAGGCTTGACTTCCGGAGGCCAAACCCCCACCGTAGGGAGGAGGAACCGACCAGGTGGTTCCGCCCCAGGCGACTTATGGACCCTTTGAGGTTCCAGACGGAGCTTGGGGTAATTCCCGACACTCTCGCCCACAGTTCGGCGGAGACTCTGGTTGCCGCCTGGCATTCGGCAGCATCGGAGTCTCTTGACCGGATTGCCCCACTACGGCCCCTCCGGGTCAGCGGATCCCGGAGACCTCCTTGGTTCACCGAGGAGCTCCGGGAGAAGAAGCGCCGGAGGAGACGCCTAGAGCACCTGTGGAGGTCCGATAAGTCCGAGGCGAACCGAGCACTTTTGACTACCTGCACCAAGGATTACATCCGGGCACTAAGAGTTGCCAAAAGAACGCATATCTCTGCCTTGGTAGCGTCCGCCGAGTCACGCCCAGCCGCCCTGTTTAGGATCACCCGCTCCCTCCTCAATAGGAGGGATGTGGGAGACCCCTTGCAGGGTAGGGCTGAGGACTATGCCCAGTTCTTGGCGGACAAAGTTGCTCGGTTTCGGTCGGACTTGGACTCCACCGCCGTAGATCCAGCCGAGACACAGGGGGATTACTTGGCAAACCATCTCTGGGTTGAGTTCCAGGATGTTGCCTCTGGGGATGTGGACAAGGCCATTCGAGCTGTAAGTGCCTCCACCTGTATTCTGGACCCGTGTCCCTCCTGGCTGGTTGCCAACAGCAGGGAGGTGACACATGGCTGGATCCAGGCAGTTGTGACCACCTCCCTTCGGGAGGGGCACTTCCCCGCCGCACTTAAGACGGCGGTGGTGAGACCCCTCCTGAAGAAACCATCCTTGGATCCAGCCATTTTAAACAACTATCGTCCTGTCTCCAACCTCCCCTTTATTGGGAAGGTTGTTGAGAAGGTGGTGGCCTTCCAGCTTCAACGGGCCTTGGAGGAAGCTAGTTATCTTGACCCCTTCCAGTCCGGCTTCAGACCTGGTCACAGCACTGAAACCGCTTTGGTCGCATTGACTGATGATCTCTGGAGGGCCAGAGATGGAGGCCATGCGTCCATCCTGGTTCTCCTTGACCTCTCAGCGGCTTTCGATACCATCGACCATGGTATCCTTCTGCGACGACTGCGGGAGGTGGGGGTGGGAGGCACTGTTTTGCAGTGGTTCTCCTCCTACCTCTCGGACAGGTCGCAGTCGGTGTTGGTCGGGGGGCAGAGATCGTCCCTGAGGCCCCTAACATACGGGGTGCCGCAGGGGTCGGTCTTATCCCCCCTACTATTTAACATATACATGAAACTGCTGGGCGAGATCATCCGGAGGCACGGGATAAAATACCATCAATATGCGGACAATACACAACTGTATCTGTCCGCCCAGTGCCAACTCAATGAAGCGGTGGACGTGATGAACCAGGGTCTTGAGGCCGTTAAGAACTGGATGAGCGCTAACAAACTGGTACTCAACCCGGACAAGACCGAGTGGCTGTTGTGTTTCCCTCCCAACAATTTGGCCGATATTCCAACACTCAGGCTGGGGGGTCAAATTTTATACCCCTCAGATAGGGTCCGTAATCTAGGAGTCCTCCTGGATCCACAGCTGACTTTTGACCATCAATTGTCGGCTGTGACCAGGGGGGCATTTGCCCAGGTTCGCCTGGTCCGTCAGTTACGGCCCTACCTGAACCGGGAGGCTCTCGCAACAGTCACTCGAGCCCTTGTGATCTCTAGGCTGGAATACTGCAATGGGCTCTACATGGGGTTGCCCTTGAAGTGCATCCGGCGACTGCAGTTAGTCCAGAATGCAGCCGCGCGAGTGATAGTGGGCACACCGCGGTTCGCCCACATTACACCCATCCTCCGCGAGCTGCACTGGCTACCTGTCGATCTCCGGGTGCGCTTCAGGGTATTGATGACCACCTTTAAAGCACTCCATGGTAGTGGATCTGGGTACTTGAGAGACCGCCTTCTGCCGATTACCTCCCTTCGACCGATTAGATCGCACAGATTGGGCCTCCTCCGGATTCCATCTGCCAGTCAATGTCGACTGGCGACTACACGGAGGAGAGCCTTTTCTGTTGCAGCTCCGACCCTGTGGAACGATCTCCCCGTTGAGATTCGTACCCTCACCACCATCCAGACCTTCCGCACGGCCCTTAAGACCTGGCTCTCCCAGCAGGCCTGGGGATAAGTTCTTAAATTACCCGCCCGAGTGTTGACTGTTGAATGCAAGTTGTGTTTTATTATTTTATTTTGTTCACTCACTGTTTGTCTTTTATTATTGCACCCCCTTCCCTGTGATTGTAAGCCGCCCTGAGTCCCCTCAGGGAGAAGGGCGGCCTATAAATCCTAATAAAATGGGAAAAAAAATGAATGCCATGCAGGTCAGAGCAATGGAACAAAGGGATTCCAACTGACAGGTATTCTACTGGTAAAATAAAGGTGTGTAATGTGTGGTATGATCCAAGAAACTATCAGGTAGTATTGGCACTACCCAAAGTCAAGCAAGTGAAGGGGAAAAAAGCCATGAACAAAGAAATGAAATCCATGGATGAACATAAAATGTTCACATCTATGACGTTGTCATAAGTTGCAAAGCTGTAGGATGTAAATGGGTATACGAAAGGAAAGTGTTTCCCAATAATGGTTCAATATAAGGTAGGCTATTCACAAGGTTTTTCGCAAAAGAAAAATGTGAACTATGATGAGGTGTTTGTACCAACAGTAAAAAATGAAACTATAAGGTTGGCATTAGTGTTGGCAGAAGCACATGGCCATAAAATTTAGCATTTTGATATAACCACAGCATTCCTCAATGCAGAATTAGAGGAAGAAATTTACATGGTTCAAGCACCAGAGTATGAAAGTAAGAAGCCTGACACTGTGTATAAACTGAACAAGGCCATTTATGGGCTGAAGCAGTCAGCCAGAAACTGAAACATCTGTTTAGATATGGCATTGAAGGGTCTTGGGTTCAAGAGGTGCAAGGCTGATGGTTGCATATACTGTATACTGCAAGGTTACACAGTGAGGATTGCCAATTATTAGCATTTGTGGATGATCTTTGCTTCATTGCAAAAGACCTGACACAGGTGAAGGAATTTGTTAATAAATTGGGGGAAAAGTTTGAACTGAAAAATTTGGGTGAAATACAAAACTATCTTGGTGTAGAGATTAAAAAAATGGAGAAAGGTGGCTACCTTCTCAGTCAGAGAAAGAAAATTTTGAACAGCTGTTGGAGAGTTACAACATGAGGGATTGTAATTCTGCTCCAACATCTATGAGCACAGATTTTCACAACAATTTGGTGAGGATAGAAGTGAAGCCTGAGATCAAGAGATACATCAGTCAGCAATAGGGAGCTTGTTCTTTCTGATATAGCTTGTGGAGTAAGCAACTTAAGTCGCAGTAGCATTGGATGGATGTAAAAAGTAAACTCCACATTTTGGACACAGAGGACCAGTGGTTTGAAAGAGTGATCAAAGAAGCCATCTATATCAAAATTGAACAGCCCTCTCTCAACAGAGGGTGAGGGATACAACATTATCTATCTCCAGTCTACAACACAGTCCTTTCAACAGTTCCAAGAAGGCTCCACACTCATTTGCTCTATTCAGGTAACCCTGAAGACATAGAGAAACCTCCAAGTGGCCTAAACAACTCTCTAACAAACGGGTGTCAAACTTGCTTTCATGTGACATTTTGTGATGTTTTCCCCCTTCATGAAGCTGGATTGGGCATGGCCTGTGCATGGTGCATCCGTGTGGTGGTCTCTCATGAGAAATAAGACACGCAGGCAAGATGTCTCAGGATGAGAGCTCAGAACAGACTCTGAAACCCCCTTTTATTGTTATTACACTCATTAGCATACAATGTTATCACTTAGGGCCAGAGCTTGCCTGTGGCCAGTTACTTTTATGAGTCATTTATCCTGTTTTCCACATTCCCATGTGCTTTCATTGTTTCGTGTACACCATGGCACATCCTGTGGGAGCATTTCTCTGCAATTATTCCCACATCTCCTCCTTTTTTATATTATCAACGGAGACTTCCTCTAAGTTCAGATGGACCTCGGTTTCCATGGCCAGAGCGTCCGCCCTATTAGAGGGAAGGAGGGTTTTGCACATTTGTAGCAGGGATGGGAGGCATTGAATACA
Source organism: Thamnophis elegans (assembly GCF_009769535.1). Lineage (NCBI taxonomy): Eukaryota > Metazoa > Chordata > Lepidosauria > Squamata > Natricidae > Thamnophis > Thamnophis elegans. Next base: position 56,149,724 of record NC_045547.1, read on the forward strand.
ACAACAAAGTAACACCAGCAATGCAATGATGGTTATTACCACAGGAATCAGTGAACTCAGCCAGGAGCCATCAGGTAGCCATGACCACAGAGCCCCCCCATAAGGCCCCCTTCACTATGCAGGGGGTTGTTACGTACCAAGAACTCCATTTTTTCCACCGTGGCAGAAATATTAGGTTGATTATCATGAATGTACATGCAACAATGTGAATGAATCAAAGCACAAACACCACCTTTTGCAGCCAAAATAATATCCAAAGCAAAACGATTCTGCAATGTTATACTATGTATTTCCCCCAGTTCCTGATTAACTAATTTTAGAGCAGTAATAATTTCATTAAACATAACAACAGTCCAATTATTTAACTTATGCAAATCTCTATAATTCATAGCAACGCCTAGTGGAGGGAGAACACCTCTAGAAAATTGAGTCCAGGATGATCCTCCCTTCAAGTCCTGTCAGGGGGGATTCGAAGAAGGTGTCTCGTTTATTTCGAATTCTTCCACTAGGTAATTCTTTCATAGCATATATACCCGGGACCAACAATCCCAATGTACATACGCCTTGCCAATTTCTTGGAGTCTGTCAGTAAGCCCTTCTACCACATATGAGCCACATATTAGGTATGTCATAAGTTCCTTTTTTCGAGGAGTTGGCAAACTGTACCATGACCTTCATTTGACTGCAAGCCCAGTATTTATTGACTCCATCTGGCACTGTTGTATTAATGGCATTACAACAAGTAGCCAATCCATTCCACGGAATCAGAGTCTCACAATTAGTGTAGGTGCCAAGATATGTTGCATTCCTCCATCGGCCTGTGCTGGAAAAACAGTAATGAGCAGGTTCCTGCACACGGGTAGCTACAGCATATGTGATGTCGAGCAAACTTTACGTTCTAGGCCAGGTAGCTTGTTTCCATCCTGTTTCATTAAAGGGAATAGCATGTAACACCATGCCACCTTTGCTATCAGCCGGGATATGTAAGCATATCCAACAATTAGTTAAATTAAACAGGTGTGAAACCTTCTTCAAGTCCTGTAAATAAGAATTGGGACCCCAGGTCCCCAGGTCATGTGTACTACACCAAGGGAGCGTCAGCAGGCACCATGTAAGGCCGAACACAGCGAGCAGGTGTCCAGATAATTTCACCATGGTCTTCAACTGCGGCGTAACCACGTCCCCAAGTAATGAGGGAGGCAGGGCCTTTCCAGGACAGGTCCGGCAGACGTCGGTAGTACACTTGTGGATATGGAGTGTCTGCGGGAGAAGCAGAAAAATGCCTGCTGGTGGCCGTGAGGCCCGGGGTGCAGGTAACATTAAGAAAGTTGAGAGTGTAAAGAGTAAGATTTAAAACATTTTGTATTCCAGGTAAGCCGGGGTTATTTTCCCCTTTATTTTTGGAGTGTGCAGCAAGAGCAGTTTTCAAAGTTTGATTAGCTCGTTCCACAATGGCTTGACCGGTGGAGTTATAAGGAACACCAAATTTATGGATAATGGACCAGCGATGGCAAAACGCCGGAAAGGCGGAACTAGTGTAAGCCGGGCCATTATCAATTTTCAACTCTGATGGGTTACCCAAAATACAGAAAGTCTGAATACAATGATTAATAACATGTTTGGTGGTCTCACCCCGTTGGAGGGTGGCCATAATAAAGCCTGAATGGGTGTCAATGGAAACATGTAAATATTTCCAAGGGGCAAATGGCAAATATTGAGTCACATCTATTTGCCACAATTGACAACTTTGCGTCCCCCGAGGGTTGACACCTTGGGGAACTGCATGTGCTTGAAGGCTACAGGTAGGACATTGTTGAATAATGGCTGAAGCCTCCTGAGCTGAGAAAATTGTTTCATAAGAGCTTTTTTATTCTGATGAAAATATGCATGACTATCCCATGGAGTAACCGGGGAAAGGACTAAAATGGAAGAGGCTGCAGAAGCAGCTCCATCTGCCCAGGCATTGCCCTCTTGAAGCATGCCCGGAAAAGGCAAGTGGCTACGAATATGGGCGGGGAAGAAGGGACAAACACGACGTTGCAAAAGGAGTTGAAGGGTAAGAAAAAGGCTTAAGAGAGAGTCGTCCAAAGAGGGAGAAACATAGGAATTAGGCAAAGAAATAAGGACACGATACACATAAAGGCTATCCAAAATCAAATTAAAGGGTAAATGGGGAAAAGTCTGAAAAGCCAAAATCGTAGCGGCAAGTTCAGCATGTTGAGCAGAGGATTGAGGTGGGGTGATTTTTGTGTGCCAGGATCCATCCTGTTGCCACACACAAGAACCATATGTTTTTCCCCCATCCACAAAAAGGGTCAAGGTATCCGAGAGAGGGGAGGTTACCAAGGAAGTAGACAGGGAAAGGGGAACGTTGAGGAAAAGTTGAAAACGGGGATCAGAAGGTAAATGACAAGACACAAAACCCGACCAATCGGCCAAGGAAAGTTGTAAGACATCAGATGTGGCCAAGAGGGGTTCCCAAACAGTAAGAGAAATGGGGACATACAAACCAGCAAGATCAAAACCAATAAGGCATTTAGCTTGAAAGCGAGCCTTATTTATTAAAAGAGCCATTAGATGAGGCTGGGAGCTGATGGACTTACGTGGGATATGAGGGAGGTGTAACCATTCTACAACGTAAACTTTTTTGTCATGGCATTGTATAAGCGCCCCAGTGGGTAATGGAGGAGTAGCAAAAATTGCCAATGAGAGTGGGTGATCTGGTAGAGCTCGATCCACCCAACGGGTGGTTATTGCCTCATTTATTAAACTAAACACTTGCTCCTGGGCCGGAGTAAGAATTACAGTAGAAGAGGGGTCTAAAGGTCCCTTTAATGCCAAAAATAACGGGGCTAATTGCGTGGTGGTAAGAGCCAAAAAGGGTCTTACAAAATTTATGGTGCCTAAAATTTGCTACCAAAGTCAAAGGTGAGGGTATTTTGATGGAGGGTACTACCGGAGATGAGTACGAGGCCAAAACCTTATGGCCTAAGTAGGAAAAAGGTTCATGGGTCTGAATCTTATCTGGGGCTACTTGAAGACCAAACGTGGCCAATAATGTAACAAGCTCCGTAGCACAAGTTGTACTGTACCCTTTGGGCCAGGAGCCGCAACCAAAATGTCATCCATATAATGGTAAACCAAAAAGGTAGGATGAGATTTACGGAAAGGTTGCAATGCAAAATCCACACAAGCCTGACACATAGTAGGGCTATTAAGCATTCCCTGTGGAAGAACTGTCTACTGATAGCGAGGAGTGAGATGGGACATATTAAGCTGGGGCAAAGAAAATGCAAAAAGTTGTTTATCCTCGCTATGGAGGGGAATGGTAAAAAAACAATCCTTAAGATCAATTACAACAAGATCATAATTACAAGGAATTAAATTTGGATTGGGCATCCCGCATTGGAGGGGGCCCATAAGTTTAATAACATTATTCACAGCTTGGAGGTCATGAATCAATCTCCACTTTCCTGATTTTTTCTTTACCACAAAAACAGGAGTATTATATGGGCTAGTGGTGGGTTCCACATGACCCAATGCCAATTGTTCTTTTACCAAATTATCTAAGGCCTGTAATCTTTCTTTAGTCAAAGGCCATTGATCAACCCAAACAGGAGTTGAAGACAAAAGAGTCAATTTCATCAAGTGCGGCATTATTAATCCTTCAATATTAATTTAGCATCAAATTGAAAAAGTAGGTCCCTACCCCACTAGTTAGTATGAAGTGGCAAAACCACTGGTTTGAATTTCGCCGAGATGCCTTTCGTAACACGTTGTGCCGTAAGCCAATCTCGACTAACTCTTGCAGGTCGGGTCCCTCCTATTCCCCTAACTGCCGGTGAGGCTTCCAACGGCCATGAGGAAGGCCATTCGGCGGTCCTTATGACAGAAACGTCAGCACCGGAGTCTACAAGACCAGAAAATAGGGTGCCATTAATAGTAGGCTTATTGGGTGTGATTTTTTGTGTCAAAGGCAATAATTCAGGGGAGCCTTCAAAAAGGGACAGGGAGGGATCGCCGCAAGATAGTGGTGCTTCTGCACAGGGGATTAACACAAGTTGGGCAATGGAATCCCCCTTTTGAAACTCGATTGGGACATTTGTATAAAATTGAATTTGAACAGGGGTGGTAGAGTCCGAATCGACCATAGTAGGGATGATAAGATTCCGTTGCAGTTTGTCTTATGGCAGAAAAGGATTGAATCGGGGTACCAGATTCATCTACATGAGACAGGGCAGCCAATACACATTCATTGACAAGCAGAAAAGCAACGGGTGTTAAGGCTTGTGCCTGGGTGAGGAGTGTGGCAAAGGCACCCTCTCCAAATAATTGTTCCATGGTCCACTGGGTGTTGTCATATAACTCCTTGTGTAGGTGTGGCGGTCACCCATGGCCCAGTGCATAACAGGGCATGCGCAGCCACGCTGAACCACACAGGAAAAAACAAACTCCTAAAAGACATAACATTCTGATAGTTCACTCTAGATGTGCCGTACCCAATGACGCCCAGGATTTGATCATATATAGACAGAACTTCCCTGAGCAGTAGATTAGCAATTGTAGTTTGACAGGCTGTCTTAAATCACATGCTGATTGCTCCTCCTGCCTTTGTCCTATCTCAATAAAAGGGGCTCCCAGACCCCAATCTGGGTCGCCTCATCCCAAGAAAGCTCGTGTCCGTGTCTTTTCTTAACATTGGCCTCATGGGCGAACCACGGGTACATCACAAGTGGGCCCCCGGTCGTGTCGCCCTATTCATGGCTTCCCTTTTGTACTCGGACTCAAACACCACATACTGGGTTCCATTAAGCAACATCCGAGCCAAGTCTTTCCAATCCTGCGGTAGCAGTTGATAGGCACCCGCTAGAGAATTAAGAAGTCCTCTGGAGTAGTGGCTGGTAATTCCATAATCCTTTACTGCAGTTTTTAATTCTTCAATCATTACCAGAGGCACGGGTTCCCATTCAAAAACAATGCCTGCTGGTGTAGTCCGGTATATGACTGGAAAATATCAATGTCCTGCAGATCGGAGGAGTCTAGACCTCCTTCTTTTATTGCTTTTTGATAAGCTCCTCTAATAATCCCTGGCTGTTGGGCTTGGCCAGAGGGGCTGTCAGCAGTAGTCTGACAGCACATGGGTTGGGAAAGACCCTCAGGAGCCGTAGGTTGGCAAACCCGTATGTCTGGAGCAGGAGTTGTTAACATAACAGACGTTGTTGGATAAGGAGGTGGATCCAACAACGGCTGAAGAGGGGATTCAGCATGTGTCTAAATCAATGTATAGGCAATTTTCCACAGACAAAGAACATCTGGGGGAGCCCTCGGAACTTGGTGGAGGACTGCGCCAATTTTCCTCCATGTGTCGGCTTTTAAGGAGCCATGTTTCGGATAAGATGGACAGTTAGCCAAAACGTAAGCAAGCAATTTGACAGCCTCTGATTTAGAGAGAGGCTTGGTAGTTTTTCGGTCTTGGGTGCTTAAATATTTCTTCCTGCCTAATTGCCTAAGCTCTTCAACATGAACTTTCTGAGCTGCAGACATTCCACCCCCCATACTTACGAATTAGAGTCAGTCTCCAGCGATGTCGTTGGATGCACCGAGCCTATTCCAGGCGCTAAGCAGAGGGTTAGCAGAGACGTATCTGTTGGCACGGGATCACGTCGGGGTCACTATGTGTGGTGGTCTCTCATAAGGAATAAGACATGCAGGCAAGATGTGTTGGGATGAGAGCTCAGAACAGACTCTGAAAACCCCTTTTATTCTTATTACACTCATTAGCATACAATGTTATCACTTAGGGCCAGAGCTTGCCTGTGGCCAGTTACTTTTATGAGTCATTTATCCTGTTTTCCACATTCCGCTTTCATTGTTTTGTGTATACTATGGCACATTCTGTGGGAGCATTTCTCTGCAATTATTCCCACACATCCGGCCTGTAGGCCACCAGTTTGACACACCTGCTCTAACAGAATGCAAATAAACAGCTGCATGCAAGGAACATAAATTCTTCCATTCCCCACCATCAGAACTGAAGAAACTCCTTGGATGAGAAGCGAAACATCTTCTAAGAAAAACAAGAAAATCTGGTGGCCTCTTGAAAAAGTACCTTTGGTGTAACTGAACTTTATTTCCTCCTCCTCTTCCTTTTTCTTTCCAGATTTCTTATATTTTTATAGATTTAAAGGGAGATAATCAAGCATGCACTATGTGACTATTGTGTTGCCTTCCTTTAAGTCAGGGGTGGAGAGCCATGGCCCTTTTGTGACTTGTGGGCTCTCATGCCAGCTTAGGAATTCTGGGAATTGAAGTCCACAAGTCATAAAAGGATCATGGTTCCCCAGCTCTGCTTTAAGTACAGGTAGTCCTTGACTTTCAACAGTTCATTTAGTGACTGTTCAAAGTTACAATGGCACTGAAAAAAGGGATTTCTGTCCATGTTTCACACTTATGATCATTGCAGCATCCCCATGGTCACATGGTCAACATTCAGATATTTGTGATGGTTGCAGCATCCTGGGATCATGTGTTCAGCTTTTGTGACCTTCTGACAAGCCAAATCAATGAGGAAGCCAGATTCACTTAACAACCATGTTAACCAGATTCACTTAACAACTGCAATGATTCACTTAAAATGTGGCATGTGGCAAGAAAAGTCATGGGGCAAAACTCACTTAAAATGTTTCACTTAGCAACATAAATGTTGGGCTCAATTATGGTCATAACTCAAAGACTACCTATAATTGTTCACAGCTCCTATTTTCTAAGTATGCACACATTTAAGCTGTTTTTTAAACATTATATCTGTATTTTCAAGTAAAACATTAGGAATTTATTTTAAATAACAGTAGTATAAGATCAAATATTTAAAACATTAAATAATATTTTCAGTATATGTTCTCAACTTTAAAATTGGTTTGCAAACAACCATTTAATAATACAGTAGCTAATATTATGTCATATTTTCTCTTATTTTAATGAAATATGCTCATCCATTTCAACTGTTAATTTATATCAGCTGCACTCTGGATAGTCACTGGCAGTTCTAGTCTGCACCCTTATCTCTCAACCCAGTAGCAATAATCTTGTCTCACTGTTCCAGTGAAATAATTTACTTTTCAGGTTCAGAACAGATTGATTTTATTGGCAAAATTTGTGAAAACCTTTTATCTTGGATAAACAAACTAGGTTTTGCTAGAACAGCTTAAAGCAGAGGAAGAATAGTGATCAAATAGTAAAAGGAATGTTAAATTATGTATTTCTAGTACTAATACTGTTGACAATACATTTATTAATAATAACAAACTGTCTTAAAACATTTGATTTCATCCATAGTATATCGTACTCGATTGGCAAACTGTGGTAAGCAATTGTCAAAGACATCTAGCACCATCACAATGATATTACCAAGAGTTGTCTGCAAGCCATTTTCAAAAGATAGGGGACATAATGGTAGGAAATCTACACAGGGTGCCAAAAATGGGGGGGGGTGTTGAAGAAAAGAACTGCTTTGTGAATAACTGAACAACAATTGAAGTATTTGGCTACCTGGAACAAGTAGTCTACAAATGTCTTTAGATGAACAGAAGTAGTCTTTTCCAGAGCGCCATTGAACTTTATGTGGTTAGACCTCAGTTTTCTATGGGTCTATACAAATACAGGTAGGGTAATTGCACAGTATTACACATTGTGCTAAGGAATAATGTGTTTAGTATGGTTTTAATGTGTTTTGTGAACCCAATGTAGCTTGTAAGGAAGAAATGAATGAATTATTCATTCAAAATGTGGCTTATTCAACAAGCATAACAAACTATATATAAAACAAATAACTATAGGTAAAACAAATGTCAGGAATTGTCTAGTGAAGAAAAAAAACTAATTTTGAATGGGATATGTTGAGCAAAGAATGAGTCTATTTAAGTCTGGAACTACAGACTGAAGACTTTCACTTGGAAACAAGCTTTACTGACCTCAGTAAGATTTAATTTAGAATAAACATATATAGAATTGTTCTGTAACTTTATATCTGAAGCATTTTAATATTGCTCTTCAGCGTTCCAGTTCAGGTTAGTAAGAAAATAAGTTTACTTGCAATACAATATTTATTTCTCCCAGCTGAAATTATTTTAGCTAAAACTGAAATACCTCCTTAAAATTATTAACAAATATGTCCATGTATTAGATACTGTATATTAGATACTTGGTAACACAATACATAAAGAAATATCCTTGTTAATCTGCCTTGGGAATCTTATTGCTCCAAATAATGTTGGAAGAATAATTATCAAGCCATAAAATAGCTAGAACACAATAAACATTTTTTTTTAATTGACACTTTAAGCATATCAGTGGGGAGGGAGGGAATGGCCATGCAAATAAAGAGAGAACTTGAAGTACTGGGATACTAATGCTTGGAGATCCACAGCAGTTTAATCTGGTCTTTAAAGTACTTTTCTTCTAATTTTGAAGTGGCAGCGAATTTGGATGGCACAAAATATAATATAATATAAGGGTGGGACATGGGGGGGGGGTGAAGTTGAGTTTCAACAGATAGCAAGACTAGTGGGTTTATGTTAAACTTTGTTCTACAGCAGTATTTCTCAGCTTGTCCTTTTTAAGATATGTGGCTTTAACTCTCAGAATTCCCCAGGCAGTTTTAAATCTCAGCTGATGAAGTGTATGTTGTAATTTCATTAAGCTGAGGATAAGACAAAGTGACATCATGTCCTTTAAAAACAGCTACTGTGTCATCTTTATCCCAAAATTAGTAAAATGTGAGAATGAACCCAGTGAAGTATATAACAAATGACCTCAAATTGAGGCTGATTTTTTAGGCCTGAATTTTAAAGCCCAGTCTCTTAAAAATCTCATTTCCTTCAGTACTTGTTTCCTGCATGACCTCTTAAAAAATCCAGAAAACCAGTTTGGCCTAGTAGTGAAGACACCAGGCTGGAAACCAGGAGACTGTCAGCTCTAGTCCTGCCCCAGGTTTATATATATCATAGTCTTGGTTTTTAAACAATGGTATAAATAAAAATAATGCCCAGTTTCAGCTTTATATATGGTACAGTGTATGCGGCACAGTATAGAAGTACAGTAGTACATTATATTAAAATATAAAGAAACTGTTTAAAATCTCTCTAAACTGATTTTCTCATAGTCATAATTTCCTAGACCTGCCATAATATTTATTTTGGGTTTTTCCTAATGATATAGTGGTATGGTAAGCAATGTCTCTAACCAGATTGGCATTTTGTTGAAGCTGCCAGCAGTCCAATTGTGTATTCCAGTAAGAATGAGGAAAATTGAGCACTATGGATTAGGAATTTATTATAACAGCAGCATAGAGGACTAGCATACATAATTTTTGGTGAGCAATCCAACTGTGATAGGAATGTGGGACTCATCTTTTGATGGAGCTGTGGGAAGCCCTCTACCCCCAGAGAAGGAAATATTTGGGGGAATATTAAAAGAGGCAGAATATTATATTTCCCCTAAAGGAGAAGAGGAAAAACATGTTCTTAAAGGCAGAAAGCAGCCCCAATATTCCTGCAGGAGGGGCACCAATGTACTCCCGGTACAATTAACAGTTCTTATACCCTTGTTGAAGAGATGGCAGAAACGAGCTCTACCATTTCCCAACCCTTGACTGTGACTCACAAATGGTGCTGCCCAGGAATATGTTGCACTGGCAGTCACATTAGTAGGAATCCCAGGGCCCACTGTGCACAATTTGAGAAACATTAATAGCCTGGGCTTGCAAACTGGCTAACCTAAATTTGACCTCACAAGCTCTGGATGCACTAAACCAGGGGTCTCCAACCTTGGCAACTTTAAGACTTGTGGACTTCAATTCCCAGAATTCCTCAGCCAGCAACGGTGGCTGAGGAATTCTGGGAGTGGAAGTCCACAAGTCTTAAAGTTGCCAAGGTTGGAGACCCCTGCACTAAACTAAGAGCTAAGGCAGGTTCAAGAATCAACCCTTAAAAATGGGCAGCCTTTGATTTTTTACCAAGGCACAATCATGGCTGAAAAGAACTTTGGGACCTGTGCTTGCTTCTATCTGACTGAAAGCTCACAGAAAGTGACATCAAACAGCTAAAAAGGAATTGGCACATAATATTGGATACTATAAATTTCCTTTCTACTTTCACTGGGTAAAAGCTCTCCGTTTGGGAGCCACTGCCATAACCATCATGGCAATATTTCTCTGCTGCCTCCACTTGCCTCAGTAGCCTGCAAAATCACCTCCCATCTCAACAGCCACCCAAGTAAGGATGCCAGCCAAATATCCTTCATGATGTGCCAGGTATACAGGAAGTACAGAGACCATTCTGATAGTGCATAGGTTGGGCAATATATGTAAATATATATCGCCCCAAAGGTGGGAAATGTGGGGACCCCCCTCCTTCCTAGAGAATGAAATATTTTGGGGGATATTAAAAGGGGCAGAATATTATATTTCCCCTAAAGGAGAAGAGGACAAACATGTTCTTAAAGGCAGAAAGCAGCCCCAGTCTTCCTGCTATAGGAAAACAGTCTCAAGCAGAAGCTTGAAGAGGCTGCTGGTCTTTTGGAATGCGGATTTTGTATCCATTTTGAAAACCAGGCTAATCTATTCATAACAAAGAAGAAACAGAGATTCCAGATAAACAACACTATTAGGCAAGTCAAAAGTTGACAAGATTAGCTCCGACAAACACCTAGAATTTGCATTTCCCCTTTTGCCTATAGAGCCATCCCTGACATCTGCATGACCCCATCAGAATCTGGCAGCATCCCTTAGAATATTAAAGAACATGTTCTTGGACAGGAACAGGCATCTCAATCATGAGGCCCCAAAGAATGTATTAAAGCCCACCTATCTGAACCCCATTTTCCCAGCCCCCCCCCCAAAATATGCTGCTTTCACTGAAATTTCTGGAAAACCAAATAAACAAAGGTTTTCTTTCCTGCAGCCAGCCTCTGTTTTATTTTCAGAGTCTTTCTCCCAGCTTGGTACTGGACTGGATTTTTATTCAAACAGAACCATGGAAAAAAAAGTAACTCACAACTCTGTTTATTCTGCCTCAGTATTAGAAATCATTGGTAGCTTAGTATGTTCAGACACAACAGTTTTTCATTTAAAGATAAATGAACAAATCAATAGTCTGCATGGGTTATTGCAAACATATGAACCTCAATTTTTTAAAAGATATCATTTTCACCTCCATGTGATGGATCACCCATTAAGAAGCAATACATCTCCATCCTACAAAAGAATAAAAATGTAGAAGAATGCAACTCAGCTGTGCCACATGTCAATTAGAGATGAAGGAAATATAACAACATGTAATCAGAAATAGATAGGATATTCTTGGCAACAAGAAGACAAGCAACAGAAATCCAAGTAGGGATGAAGGACATGTAAAACCTAAGCAAGATATAGACAAATGGACACATAGACCAAAAGCAAGGCAGAACTCCTAAAAAGATAATAGCTTTGTGAAATGTTACTTCTCTATTTCTGGAAATCAACTGTATAAAAGATTGTAGAATGCTCATTCAGGGTCTCAGCTCACAAATTGGGCTGGGACCTTTTTGCTGAAGCATTTCAATAAAGGTTTCGCAAAAGTCTATCTCTTGTGTCTGGCTCTGATTGGCTTTTGTGCCATTCTGAACAAATTTTTGGACAATAGTTTCTGGGGGCTCATTCTGGGCTCCTTTGCCTGGTCTCAGCTTCTGTGCAGTGAACAGTGGAGCCCCCCTGAGCAGATTGCTCAATCTCTGTAAGCACTTCACTTGACTAGAAGCCCTGGAGAAAATTAAGACGACAGAATGGGAACTGGAGAATATAGGTGGATTGGTGCTGAATGGAGAGCAGGAGAAATCTAACCTTAGAGGAGGTGACTCTTGTGGTCAATCTGGGGGACTCTCCAAGGCATGGTGCTAAAGAAAAAAGTGTAAAAGCACTAAAAGTGACCTCAGAGATCAATAGGAAATGGGAAATAGGATTGGTAAAAGGGACTCTGCTCAAGGAAAGGAGCAGGATAAGGGAAGATAAGAAAGTCCCTCCCACTAGAGAATACTCTGCTTAGGTGTATTTTGGCTAACTAGGAACCTCAGTGGAAGAAAGATTGGAACAAAGAGCCTTTTATCATTATTGTATGCCTGTCTGGCTCAAATTCCCTTGGGTGATCCAGGTAACTTTTGTTCGTCTCAGAGATCTCTTAATATTGAACTTATTGAGCGACTAAAAGCAATTTTGGAAAAACAAAAGAGACAGACAGAGGTACAATATTTGGGTTTATTGTGAAACTCATTAATACTTTATTTTCGTTAGTGGTGTCTGTCTATGTCTGTGCTGAGTCATTTCCAAGGTATGTGTGTGCGTCGGCGGGGAGAGATCCTCTAATAACAATAAATAAAAAGGACTTATTAAAAAAAGGATTTGGAAAATGAAATTCAATGGCTTGTGGAAAATCTCTCTGACAATAGTAATGATTGGCTTGCCTGGAGAAAGCATGGAATGAAATATTGTAAGTGAAATTATTTGTACAAGCAGAATGCCTATGTGTTTCATCCCCGTCTCCAAACTGTGAAAGGGGCTAGTTACTTTGATTCCCTTTCTTGCAAAAAACAGATTTTCATTGTGAAGTAAGTGGAAGGGCTATAGCAAGTGTTTGCAATGAAGTAGGAAAAAGAAAAAAGAAACGAGAAAAGTCTTTGAAGATGTGGGAGAAAAATTCATGGCAAAATGCAAGTGATTTAATGAAGAGAGATTGTGAGAACCAGTGATAACTCTTTTAAGGCATGCTGAGTAGAGAAGGGGGGGGGGTGAAATTTCTGAGCAATCCTTTTAAACATTATTTTTAGTTTGTTGCTTCTTCTTTTGCCCAAGAACTTCTGCCTTGGAAAAGCAAGAGATGCAGGAAATGGGGATGCAATTTGTCTGTTCCCTTCAACCATTTTTTCTGCTTAGTTATAACTTTGGGCTTTTGAGATCTGATATCTGCTTTCCTTCACATTACGAAAAAAAGAGGAGGCAGTTTTGGTCTGCATATTAGTTTGTCCTTTTAAAAAAAAGAACAGGAATTGGCTATATGTAGCTTAATAAAAAGGAGAAGTGGTAACAGTGTCCAAATATCTAAAGAGCTCCCACAAACAAGAGTGGCCAACCTATTCTATTTCAGACAACCATTTGTCTGAAATGGATAATTTTCTGCTTCAACAGGAGGTTGCATTAGAAGACTTCTAAGGTCCCTTCCACCTGTTATTCTGTTTTGTGTATGTGTATATGAAATTCCAGTGATTTTCCTTTGCATTTTATTCTGGATTCATTCTTAATAATGCATTTGAGGACATTCTAGGAACAATCCTATGAAGTTTTTTTTTAACATCTGATAAAGCATGTGTCTTTGGAAAACCTTGCTATTGCAAAAGTGGTGATTAGTTACTGCTTAATGTGTGTGCTCAATTATTTTCCTTTTCCTTGGAGCCAAGGACAGGAAGAGAAACCTTCATAGCGAACCAATCCAGTGGTTATGGCCACAGGCTACAAAGCTGGAGAACTACAAATCCTGCTTTTGCCATGAGGGTTGGCTGAGTGATTTGCGGCTGATAATTTCTTTCTTCTCAGCCCTAGGAGAACACTTCTGTATATATTGCCAAAGAAAACTGCTGGTACCACCTAGGCAGCAGCACGTTCTCCCCAGCATAAGTTACATCAGGGGAGAGACCTCAGTTTACTTTTTCAGGAAAGTGTTATGGCAATTTTCCTCCTATATCATGCTTTGGGGGATGTTTTAGTTCTCTGAAAGCAAAAGTTTTGTAGACATTATTTTTACTCTGCAGACTTGGCGGAGTGGAGGAGGCAATCTTTTGTTTTCTCAGCTATCCTATTGTTTCCTTGATATTGCTTTACCTTTTAAAATCCCAAATGTATCATTTACATTTTTGTCCCTTAACATGGCATCTGATAAGGGTGAAAAAGCGGGGAGGAGTAAGTAAGTAAAATTTGACAGATATAGTCAACCTGCCACAGGAAAAATGTTTTTTTTTTCAACCTTTGGCTGTGGAAGCAATCCAGACAATAATAAATACATGTAATCCTCGATGTATGACCACAGTTGAGCCCAAAATTTATGTTGCTAAGTGAGAAATTTGTTAGGTGAGTTTTGCCCCACTTTATGACTTTTGTCACCACATTTATTGGGTGAATCACTGCGGTTCTTAAGTTAGTAGTACAGATGTTGGGTGAATCTGGTTTCCCCATTGACTTTGCTTGTCATGGGGATCAGAGGGGAATCTCATGACTCCAGGACACTTCAATAAATGTGAGTCAGTTGTCAACCATCTGTATGTACATCATGTAACCATGGGAATGTTGCAATGGTTGTAAGTGTGAGAAATAGTCATATCACTTTTTTCCAGTGCCATTGTAGCTTTGAATGGTCACTAAACAAACTGTTGTAAGTTGAAGACTTACATTCTATACATTCTCATGTAGCTTCCCAACTTTGCAGGATCTTATTCTGGAGATTATTAAGGAATTGGAAAGTATTAAATAATTTTGTAGCTCAAGTAATGGCCAGTTCCAGTCTTATCTTAGGTTATAGATAGATGCATATGGTTGTGATAACTCCCCTGTGTCAGCGTTCCAAGTATCATGTAGAATTAAATCAGAGTCCAAGGCAAAATGATCCTTAAAGTTCCAATTTAATAAATCAGACATTTTAGCACATCTGTGTTAATTCCAATTCTGGAAATTACATCAGAATCCCACCCAGTTAAAAGTTCATGATCTTGTCCCCACATCCACAATCCATCACATGGTCCAATCTTCTTCTTCCACGCTGGCGTCTCCACCCAGCTGCTTCTGGTCAGGTGTAAAAATGCGGAGACAAAAGATGACCTTGGTCTTCTAGAAAAGAATGAAAACAATACATCCCACAATCCTATTCCTGTCTATTCCCCCCTCCCATCAACTATACTAATGAAACAGCATAATGAAATAAGAGAAAGTGTGGCAGGCCAAAATTCTAAAAGGAATATAATTGCAGGCCTGACACCCTGGCTGCTTCCACAGACATCTCCAGGTGTCAGTTCAGAGGAGGATGAACCAGTTCCAGGCACCTGGAGGGAAGTTGGTCAATGGCTCCAAGCAGCCAACTGAGAGGGATCTGACTGAAGCACAGTTGAAGCAGGCCAGTTCTGTGGCTTCAGGTAGGGAAAGCATGCAGCTACTGTCAGCCTTTCGAGTAATGCACCCATTGAAAGCATAGCTCTGAGGCAGGTAGATTCCTCAAATAATATGTTTATTAGATACATCATATTGGCACAGCTGGTGTCACCGGTCACAATTATCAAATGAAGATGGAAGGCAGGCTCTTCTCCTGTTTCAATGGTTCCCACATGAAAGCATTTTGTTTTGACTGGAACCAGGCTATCTACTTCCCCTCCCTCCCTTCACCTTCTCAGGCTTCATGGCAACTATGAGGCATCACAAGATGGCTTCAGTCAGATTCACTTCAGAATTGTCAGTCAGACCTCCAACCTTTAATTGGAGAGAAATTCCTGAAACAATTCAAATGGAGAGATGATAGTTTTTCCAATCATCCACCTATTCCTCCTCCTGGAGGTTCCTTTGGCTTTTGTGGATACTTAACATGGGATTGCTTAGTAGCGTATCTGGTTTTACACCCACAATTTTCACCCAAGTGGCTTCTGACCATGGGTATCCTTTTCATTGCATTAGATATTGAAGCCTTCCTTTGTACACTCTAGAGCAGTGGTCTCCAACCTTGGCAACTTTAAGCTTTGCTGGCTGAGGAACTCTGGGAGTTGAAGTCCACAGGTCTTAAAGTTGCCAAGATTGGAGACCACTGCTCTAGAGTCTATAATTCATTTTATCTCGTAATGTGTTTCTCCCCATACTACAATTGGTTTGGGGGCTGGTGGATCTACTGGTCTGAGCTAAGACTTTTTCCCAGCTTTAACAAGTTGCTGTGAAAGACTAGATGTACTTTCCCTAACAGGTGGGAAAGCTTTAGCTCCACTGTGATAGGATTAATAATCTTCATGATGGGGAAAGGACCTATGAATTTGGGTCCTAGCTTTTTGCAGGGTAGTTTTAACCTTAAATACTTGGTGGGGAGGTAAACTTTGCTCCCTATTTGAAAGGATGGTTGGGGGCCCCTATGTTTGTTGGCTTGTGTTTTTTTGGCTTTTTGCAGCCTCCTGAATGGCTTGTTTTACGTTCTCCCATGCTGTCCTCAGTGACTCCATCCAATCATTTAAAGACATGGAAGAGGGTGTCTTCCTAGGGAGTTCTGACATGGGAATGAACTCCATGCCACTAGTGATTTGGAAAAAGGTTAGCCCTGTGCTACTGTGCACCACATTGTTGCATGCCACCTCAGCAAATGGCAGTAGGTCTGCCCAATTAGTTTATTGATAATTAACATAGCATCTTAAGTACTGTTCTACCATTGTGTTCACGTGTACCGTGGTTCTGTTAGTGGTCAGATGAAACGCAGAGCTAAGCCCCTGGGATGAACCCCCTCCAGAATTTGGCCATACATTGGAACACCCCCTTCCCCCGGTTGGAGATAATTCTCCTGGGAACCCCATGCAGCCTATAAATGTAGTTTACGAATAGCTTGGCTAGTTTGTAGGCTGAGGGTAGGCTGAAGCAGGCTACAAAGTGGGCTTGCTTGGAGAAGAGGTCAACCGTGGTCCATGGTCCAGATGATTGTATTTCCTCCCCTCTCAGGGAGTTTTATAAAATCCATGGTGATCTCTTCCCACAGCCAGAAAGGGTCAGCTACTTGTTTGAGCAGTCTTGGGGGCTTACCTGGTCTTAACCGTGGGGAAGGTTGTTGAGAAGGTGGTGGCCTTCCAGCTTCAGCGTACCTTGGAGGAAGCTAACTACCTTGACCCCTTCCAGTCCGGCTTCAGGCCCGGTTACAGCACAGAAACCGCTTTGGTCGCATTGACCGATGATCTCTGGAGAGCCAGAGATGGAGGCCATGCGTCCATCTTGGTTCTCCTTGACCTCTCAGCGGCTTTCGATACCATCGACCATGGTATCCTTCTGCGACGACTGCGGGAGGTGGGGGTGGGAGGCACTGTTCTGCAGTGGTTCTCCTCCTACCTCTCGGACAGGTCGCAGTCGGTGTTGGTAGGGGGGCAGAGATCGTCCCCGAGGCCCCTAACTTATGGGGTGCCGCAGGGTTCGGTCTTATCCCCCCTACTATTTAACATATACATGAAACTGCTGGGCGAGATCATTCGGAGGCACGGGATAAAATACCACCAATACGCGGACGATACACAGTTGTATCTGTCCGCCCCATGCCAACTCAATGAAGCGGTGGACGTGATGAACCGGGGTCTTGAGGCTGTTAAAGACTGGATGAGAGCTAACAAACTGGTACTCAACCCGGACAAGACCGAGTGGCTGTTGTGTTTTCCTCCCAACAATTTGGCCGACGTTCCATCACTCAGGCTGGGGGGTCAAAATTTATACCCCTCAGACAGGGTCCGCAACTTGGGAGTCCTCCTGGACCCACAGCTGAGTTTCGACCATCACTTGTCAGCTGTGACCAGGGGGGCATTTGCCCAGGTTCGCCTGGTGCGCCAGTTGCGGCCCTACCTGAACCGGGAGGCCCTCACAACAGTCACTCGAGCCCTTGTGATCTCTAGGCTGGAATACTGCAATGTGCTCTACATGGGGCTGCCCTTGAAGAGCATCCGGCGACTTCAGCTAGTCCAGAACGCAGCTGCGTGAGTGATTGTGGGCGCACCACGGTTCGCCCACATAACACCGATTCTCCGTGAGCTGCGCTGGCTACCTGTTGATCTCCGGGTGCACTTCAAGGTCCTACTTACCATTCACAAAGCGCTCCATGGTAGTGGATCTGGCTATTTGAGAGACCGCCTTCTGCCAATTACCTCCCTCCGTCCCATCAGATCGCATAGAGTAGGCCTCCTCCGAATTCCATCCGCCAGTCAGTGCCGACTGGCGACTACGCGGAGGAGAGCCTTCTCAGTTGCAGCTCCGACGCTATGGAACAATCTCCCCGTGGAGATCCGCACCCTCACCACCGTCCAGGCCTTCCGCACAGCCCTCAAGACCTGGCTATCCCATCAGGCCTGGGGATAAGACTTTACTCTCGCCCCTCCCGAATGTTGAATGAATGTTGTGTTTTTACCGCTAATTATTTTTACTCACATTTTCTTTTTGTGTTTTGTCCTGCACTCCCCTCCCCTATTATTGTAAGCCGCCCTGAGTCCCCTCAGGGAAAAGGGCGGCCTATAAATGTTTAATAAAACTAAAAAAAACTAAAAACTAAAACTCCTTTAAGAAACTACCTCATGGGAATTGCAGGCAGAGACTGCCTTATGGGAAATGTAGTTCCATGACATGTGATCTCATCTCTGTTTATGATTGGTCCCCGGGGCATCTTGCTCACATGCAAAGTTTATAGCTGGGTAGTTCAATTGCTTTTGTGAACTGGTACGATGTTTCAGACCACGATAATAAACGTGGTCTGAAACATATTCCTAAGCGTGGCGTTAACTGGCTGCCCGAGCAGAACCTCATTGCCTGGGGCAGAACAAAACCTGCTTTGGTGAGAGCTTTTGTGGGGTCCTAAGTACCTCCAGGTTTTTGTGATCAGTCCATACTTTGAATAGCACCTTGGGATGGGTCACAGCTGGGAGGGTGACCTTTGTCAGTATTGCTGTGGTCTGCAGGACCTCTGTGGGGGTTTGCAGGCTCTCCATGAGGGCTACACCAGCACTGGTGGCTCCTTGCCCATATCCATGGTCTTCCTGAGTCTTATCTGCTTTCCTCAGTAGATTGGGTGAGCAGTCGGGGCTCAGGACCCTGGACAGCAGCTCCAGTTGGGAGGAAAGTTGGCAGAGTTGATGAATGTCAGCATTCCAAGTAATGCACCCATTCAAAGCATAACTCCGAGGCAGCTAGATTCCTCAAAGGTTATGTTTACTGGATACATCATATCAGCACAGCTGGTGAAAACCAACTCTGAGAGTTCCTGTGATTTTCACCTAATTAAAAGAATCATACTACCCCCTCTCCCAGGTGTCACCGGTTGCATTGTCAAATGAAGATGGAAGGCAGGCTCTTCTCCTCTTTCAACGGCTACCTGTTTCAATGACTTTGGTTTCCACAGGAAAACATTTTGTTTTGACTGGAACTGGGCTATCTACACTCCCACTCCCTTCCCCCTCTCAGGCTTCATGGTAACTATGAGGGAGCACAAAATGGCTTCAGCCAGGTTCACTTCAGAATTAATAGCTGCAGCCAGTCAGTGATCAGGAAGAGGAATTGCCTTCTGACTCTGATCCGAGAACATACGGGACAGAGAAAAGGCAGGAGCAGCGAAGGCCAGACAGACTATTTGTGAGGAGAAAATCTTGCTCTTCTTAATGGACTGCACCAGATAGATGGAAGTGATAATCAATCAATCATAATAGAGCTGGAAGTGACCTTGGAGGTCTTCTAGTCCAGCCCCCTGGTCAAGCAGGAGACCCTATACTATTTCAGACAAATGACTGTCCAGTGATGAAGCACCCACAACTTCCAGAGGAAAACTGTTCCACTGGTTAATTGTCCTCACTGTTAGGAAGTTTCTCCTTAGTTCCAGGTTGCTTCTCTCCTTCGTTAGTTTCCATTGTTTCTTATCCTATGATCCTGTGATGCTGGGAACAATGTGTTCATTTCCCAGCTGTGTTTTTTGCAGTTGTGATTCTTGCCTTGCTTTGGATTGACACTGTGCCTTGATTTGATTATTCCTTGAGAACTTTGGACTTTTCTTGCCTCATGAAAACTCTTGTACTGTGTATTTAATTTTGTCTGGGGGGGATATTTTGATTGGGAAACTTTCAAGTGTCTTGTGAATTCATGAGCCATTGCTCTGTGGACTAGCATTAGTCTGCTTGTGGCTGGACTTAATAGGGACAATTCTGGGGTTTTGGTGAAGAAAGTTGCGGGAGAATATTAAACCACTAAACCATATTGTGTGTTTGTATGTGTGTGTAACAGCACAATAGTCCTATCACAGTATGGGAGCCAACTTTGCAGTTATGTTGATATACCAATCTCTCCTTATTTGTCTTCCTGCATAGCAGCTTTATCTTACATTGACTCAGCCGTGGGTTGTTCCCAGTTCCTCCTGGATCGGGAGAACCATTAGTGATGGTGGCGGGCAGCTCTACCCATCCATCCAAATGCTTCTGTGCATGTGATGAGCGAACCGGTAGTAAACAAAATTGAAACCCACCACTGCGTTGCATGATTATATACTTACCCCAACAAGTCTCAAGGGCCAACTATGGCTAGATAAGATCAGCTAAGTTTGGAATTTTTCCATGCCTGGCATTGTAAATTGACCTGTCATTTTTAAAAATATGTTTGGACTTTGGAACTGAATCATTTACAGTATTTTACCAACAAGGTAAAATAAATATGTGGAATTGTGGCAAAAGGAAGGTGGACACTTCAGATTTTGGTGACCTGTGGCACACATTCACCCTACCAGTGACTTCTCTGGAACTTGTGGCAACAGGCTGATATCCAGATGTCCTACCAGATTCAGAGGCTAGGAATTGTCCAAATCAGTTATAGCATCCATGACTTTTTGCAAGTCTTTTTTTAAACAACTGATATGTCTCCTGTCTGACCATGGATCATTTAGGCAAGGGAAGTTGCACATCTTACCTAGTCTATGCAAGTGAAACCCCCGGGGGAGAGGTTTTGCGCATCCCATGTGTGGAAGAAAGAACCTGTTTTCCTGCTGGTGGACACAACTTAATGCTACAACAACAGAACAGAAAATGGCCAATAACATCAATATGGCATCTGAGTGGGCACTACATACTAATAGATCAGAGGTGGGTTGCTCCCAGTTCAGCCTGGATCAGGCGAACTGGTAGTAGTGGCAGCGGGAGGCTCTGCCCATCTGCCTGGATACTTCTGCGCATGTGCAGAAACATCACACATGTGTGCACAAAATTGGAAACCCACCACTGCAATAGATGTATGGTGAGTATTAAATGGAACCTTGGCTCCCCAGAACTAATGGCTAATGATTGTCTTTTGATTCAGTAGACTTTAATTGGAATCTGTTAGGAGAAATTACAGCCACTTCGGGAAGAGTTCTCCACACTACTGAAAACTATACAGAATTGCACTTGGTTATGCCCTTCCTGCTGATTTCTACAGATCCTGAACAGATCGAACAATGTTTCACTATAATAGGATTGACATTGCTGCATTGCCATATAACTGATTGACTTTGTCCTTTGTCCTATGTTAGCTTAATGGAACGGTGGGATGGTGGACATTTGGGTGTTGATTTGTACATATGTAATTACTTGTATGCTTCCATTTATTATGTGTATTTATTGTAGATGTTCCATATATTTAAAATACTTTTATAGGCAAACTACATCTTAGGGGGAAAAAAACCCATCAAGTGAACCTCCAAGGAATTCTTGCAGAAGATTGGGGGTAGCAGATTGTGAGGGTAGTAACTTGTGGGAATAATTGATTTTGTATTTACATTTTCTTTCTACAAAAGGATTTCTTGGTCCATAGAACAGAGGGACTGCATAGTATGGACATGATAAACAAGATAGCCAATGTCACCTATTGGCTTTGAAAGGTAATTTTCTTATTAATATGTCTATAACCTTGTTATGCATTTTAAGCTAGTCAATTTCTGAGATGTAGACAACCTTTTGTTGAGAGTTCCTTATTTATTTGTGGCCCCGTTTTTCTTGATGCATCTTATACATGTAAGTGATTGCCTATGCAAAGGGGAAGTCATTTTTATCCAGGGTGTGGGTGGAATTTTGGACATACAAAGATCAATCTGATCAAGATACCTATTGTATTAAGGACACTGAGTGGCCTCTGTGTCATTGTCACGGTAAACTCCTATGACCACCCCTAGGAGGAGATACTCAATACATTGGTAAAGGTCCTACTTATGACAGTGCTCATTTGTGACCAGGCCTTTTTGAACACAGGCACCCTGAAGCCTATAGTGGATTACCCTCAAATTGAACCAGCATTTGCTAACGTTGGTGTGCAGGGATGGCCATGGCTTCACCGGAGGCATCTGGTAAAAGGAAAAATTCCTATTACCAAATGCCTCCATTGAGGCCATGGCTATCCCTGCACACCAACATTTGCAGTGGCAAAAACTGGCAGAGATAGAAATTGGGGGTACCCAGACCCAGTGGAGTAAAGAGTGGCTCCCTGCAAATATAGTCAAGGAATTAGGACCAGTCACAAGGAGCTTTGTAGGAATCAGGGGAACCCGGATCTTAACTAATGGTCTGATCCAATTACAAGCCATAGTAGAATTAGTAGCTACCCAACTGCTATGGCCCTGGAATCCAGAGTTACTGAATTAAGGACCCATTCCTTCAGAACAGAATGCCTCTTGACTACCTTTTAGCCGCTGAAGGAGAAGAAACAAATACTGTATGTTCTTGATGCACCTTATACATATAAGTCAGTGGTCTCCAACCTTGGCTTTGCTGGCTGAGGAACTCTGGGAGTTGAAGTCCACAGGTCTTAAAGTTGCCAAGGTTGGAGACCACTGATATAAGTGATTGTCTATGCAAAGAGGAAGTTACTTTTATCCAGGGGTGGGTGGAATTTTGGACATACAAAGATCAATCTGATCAAGATACCTTTTTTTTTATTAAGGACACTGAGTGGCCTCTGTGGCATTCCCTCTGTGGTCTTGAGGAAATATTTTCCCCCCCAAATTATTAGATTCAAAGCTGGGAAATGATGGAAGCAATACACCCCATCCTAAGAAAGAATGTACATTTAGAAGAATGCAACTCAGCTGTGCAACATGTCAATTAGAGATGAAGGAAATGTAACAACACGTACTCAGAAATAGATAGGAAGTTACAAGATTTGGCAAGAAGAAGACAGCAGAAATCCAAATAGGGATGAAAAACACCTAAAGCTTAAGCAAGATAGGGGCAAAATGACATGTCCATAGACAAATAGACATGTAGATTAGGTAGAACTCCAAAAAAGGTTATAGCTTTGTGAAATGTTACTTCCCTATTTCTGGAAATCAATTGTATAAAAGATCGTGTTATGCTGTTATTCAGGGTCTCAGCTCACAAACTGAACTGGGACCCTTTTGCTGAAGCTCTTCAATAAAAGGCTTGCAAAAGTCTGTCTCTCGTGTCTGGCTTTGATTGGCTTTTGTGCCAGACTGAACCAATGTTTGGACAACACATGGCCACTAAAATAAATAATTGATTCAGGTAATTATGTGTACTGAGTTTTCTTTCTTCTCTCTAAATATTGTCAACAACACTTGATAGTGACTTGCTATACCTTGTAATTGGTTTTCTGAATATGAATACTTTACTGTCACTGTGATAATTCTCCACAGCAGCCATAATAGTGACATACAGCAGGACATGATTAATGAGTTTTTATGCTTTGTTCTATGAAAAGGTTAAGAGTTTAATATTATTCTGTCCTAAAGGATAGGCAAGAAGAGTTTGCTATTGTATTTCTATGTCAGAATATGTGGTTCTCTCCATGGAAAATAACAAATCCAAATCAGTATATTTAAAAAAGAGTAGGCTTTAGGGAAAACCAAGGAAGGATGGATGCTAGATTTATAGACAAATGATTTATTTACAAATGATTCAGTTATAAAATCATTACATTTTAAAGCATTAATAGTGAAGTTCAGGATAAAGATATGGCAATGGTTGAATTTATATCTTAAACTAACCATAATAAGATTTGCTTTGATTTTTGACTGTAATATTGAAGCTTCACAGAGGTGGCTTTTAATTTTTGACTTAGTTAAATCTGAATATGCAGTTATTAGCTATTCAGCAAACTATACTTAAAATCAATCATGGTTTGGTACAATGTGACATGAATATATTTTTAGTATGCATAGTTGCTTAAAATGATTCCAGTAATTTAGTAAAGTGCATTCCAAATTAAGACAATTTAAGATTACAATTTTATTTAGGTTTTCCCCCTCCAATTTAACTGCTGTCAAGTAAGCTCTACAAAAGAAATATACATGTTTTCTGCTACAAGAGCCACAATCAGTAACATAAGATTTTCCCCCGCTATAAAGGTAGATGAAACCATCCTGGTGTAAAGAAAATTATCTGGCATTGCAACGTTGCTTTTTCAGTAATGGATGCTGCATATTATCTATGCCGGGTATCGGCAACCCATGGCTCCAGAGTCGCATGCCACTCTTTCATCCCTCTGCTATGGGTCCCTATTGGATGATCCCACCACTGGCTGGCCCTGCCCCTCGTCCTAGGGGTGGGGGGGGTGCAGGAGGAGAGTCATCTTTGGGGAAGCCTCTGCTGTGGCTTACTCTTGTTCCTCAGCCAGCCCAGATTTCTGAAAAGTTGCCATGAAGAAAGAAAAGGAGTAACAAAGAGCCCCAAAGAGAGCTTGCCGGGTTGGCCCAGCCTCAGTTTTCTGAGAGAGAGAGAGAGAGAGAGAAGAGAGAGAAGAGAGAATAAAGTAAACCACTTAGGGAATAAAGCACTGTGAAGCTGTATATGTCTAAGTACTATTGCTATTGCTATTCAGTCACGCCTAAACAAAATATGACATTGATGAAATTGAGCTGAATAATAAGTAGCAAAACTAATTAGGACAGGGAGAAATAGGAGAATAGAATGTTGCTAGCTGTAGATATTTTAAAATTATTGAACAGACATAAGCGTTCCAATTAGCAATATATATTTTAGACTTGAAGAAAGGAAGTTAATTGAATTTTATTCAAATTGAAGAGTTAATGATGGAATGAAAAGATGATATATTCTGAATTATTTCCTGAGTTTCAGTGAGGAAAAGGTATTTACATATATTTATGACCTGATTTATGAGTGTACATTGTCTGGACTAATCAAGCTGTGAAAGTGGGTATTTTTTCTCCATCTAATGAAAAAATATCATTTTGAAGCATGCTATATATTGCCAATGTTATTAATGGGAGTAACAACAGGTGATTTTAAATGTTTCCAAGGTAATAATAGGATATTCAGAAACGGATAAACTTGATAATAATAATAAAAACTTATTCAGAAAATGGACAAACTTGATAATAATGAATAACTTATCATTTTTGTTGTGATTGATTTCAAAACTGATGTACAAGATTTTAAGAATTTTAACACCAAGTACATCAACTTTTATTTGAGGGCACTCTGTAAAAAGCTATTTTTTTCTGTAACAGGCTGCAGAGATATATACTGCAAAGTGCTTAAAATTAATCCAGTATTACACTTTGAGGAATATGGACTGAGCTTGAAGCAGATTTACACCCCTGTAATCATTGGTAAGTCCTAAGAATAATAAACAAGTTCCTGACAAAATATATGGCATCTCTGGAGCTTGATCTAAACTGCCTTAAATACCTTAGCATTATAGAAGATGTTTACAGTCTACTTTCCAAATTCTATTCAAGCAAAAGACATGATCTTTGGTTTTAACCAAAGAAGTTGCATAAAACAGAAGTGAAAGAAATAAGAGATGGAGAAATGGATAAAGAAAAAGAATTTGCTAGATTCCCATAACAGTTGGGGAACTAGCCAGATAAGGAAAACAATAGTAAACTAATGGAATAAGTTCCTACAGCACTAATTCTAATTTACAAAAGTCCTCCATTGCTCTAATAGTTTCTAATCACTACATTTGAATGGCTACTACATTATATTCAATTCAATTCATAATCATAGACCAGAGACTAGAACAAATAAAAACACACAGTGAATATCCAATTAAAAATTCTAGAATAAAACAATAAATAACAGATAAAATCTATGATAAAACCCAGTCTGTCAATTACACATGGTCTAACTATACTACAATAAAAGGCCATAAACTGTGAAGTCAATGGTCAGTTTAATACTAAAATGCAAAGGAATAAGCAGTGCAAAGCGTTTGCCACATTTGTTGTATAAAATAGCTAGGGTGGATTAGCCATGTGTTTCTTTCTTTTTTTTTTTTTTAAATATATTTTATTCATTTTCACATTCCATTTTACAATCACTTATATACAGGGTATTTGCTATAAGAAAAAAAATAAAAAAAAAATAAAATAAAAAAGAAAACACAACTCATCATTCACAACCCCACCTGACACTTCCATCCTCCATACACCCCATCTACCCCCTCCAACTTTCCTTTCCTCCCTCTAACGCTCCCCTCCTACTTCCCTTTCCCCTCAAACCTTCCTTCTCCCCTTACTCCCAACACGCCCTCCTTACATTCCCCTTACTCCTTCCTTACTCCTCCCTCCTCTTTCCCTCTACCTCCCTCCTTGGTGTATTCCTTTATTCAAGTGTTGTTTATTATAATCTGATAAAAAGTAAAATAAACCAAGGAAAAAAAATATAAAGAAAGAAAGAGAAAAAAAAAGGAAAAAAAAAGAACAACCGTATATAAGTGCATTCTTGTTCTTATTGAGACTATGTTAACACCCACCCACCCACCCCCCATAAATCCCCATCCCTACTCCTCCCGACTTCCCAGGGCCCACACCTGGCACTGCCTTCTATCTAAGTATCTTATGTTCGTATGGATTAAAAATAAAGTAATATATTAAGGGAAAAAAAATGAAAAAAAAAAGAAAAGAACAAAGAAAAAGAAAAAAAAAAAGAAACTCTTTGTGTTAAGCTCGCCCCCCATCTTTATCTATGCTTAAATAGTATAAGTCATTCTATCTATATTTTATTCTCGTCTCTTGCTTCTTTGTTATTTACCCCGACCTCCTGTAGACTCTCCCATTCCTCTTCCTTAACCTTGTATTCAGATAAACATTTATCCAAATTTGTATAGACATCAATATACAATCTAGCTCAAAAATAATCCTTCTAGTAAAATTTAAGCAGCGTGGATCATTCCACATATTCAAATATTACTTTACAGAAGAATAATCAAACTTTCCCTTCTAATAGGATTTAAACAGCGTAAATAATCTTTCTTAACCTTAATTTCAAACAGTAATTCAAAATAATCTGACCAAACTTTCCCTTCTTAGTAAAATTTAAGCAGCGTTGATCAAGTATTACTTTACACAAAAATCAGTTTGCATTCTATCTTAAATGATCCCGACCAGCTTTCCCTTCTAATAGGATTTAAACAACGTAAATCATTCCGCATGCATTTTGCCCTCATCCCTTGCTTCTCTGATATTTACCACTATCAAATTTATGCAGACATTAGTTTAAAATTTAGCTCAAAATAATTTCACCAAGCTTTCCCTTCTAATAAAATTAAATAGCATAGATCATTCCACATATTCAAATAATACTTTCAACAAGAATCAGTTTACCTTCTGTTTTAAAATAATCTCATCCAGCTTTCCCTTCTAACAGAATTTAAACAACATAAATCATTCTGCATTCATTTTACATATATACATTCAGTATCACCCCACCAATATACGTAAATCATTCCGCATGCATTTTACCCTCATCCCTTGCTTCTCTGATATTTGCCACTATCAAATTTATGCAGACATTAGTTTAAAATCTAGCTCAAAATAATTTCACCAAGCTTTCCCTTCTAATAAAAATTAAATAGCATAGATCATTTCACATATTCAAATAATAGTTTCAACAAGAATCAGTTTACCTTCTATTTTAAAATAATCTCTTCAAACTTTCCCTTCTAACAAGATTTAAACAGCGTAAATCATTCTGCATGCATTTTACATATATACATTCAGTATCACCCCACCAATAAATTCCGCTTTTTTCTACCGGAGAGAGGTCGCAAACCCCCATTCAATCCACAACTTTGGCGAATATTTTAGAATGTCTAAATCCTCAAACTCCGCTTTTCTGCTTCTCCGAGGGAGGGGGAGCTACCCCCCTCCATCTTGCAGCCATGTGGTCTGTTGCTTGCCTTCTCCTTCGGCTTGTCTCTCCTCTTTTCCAAGTGAATCAGGAAGTCCCGCCTTCAAAGTCTTGTAATAGAAATCTCGAGCCTCCGAAACAGAATTGAGACGAAGTCTTTGATTCTCAAATGTGACCGTAATGCCGGCTGGGGCCTCCCATTTATATTGACTCTGATGATTTCTAAGCTCTTTAGTTAAGAAGGTGTAGTCTCTTCTTGCTTTTAAACATCTGGAAAGGTATTTCTTTGAAGACAATCAAGTCCTGGCCATCAACTCTCAAACTATTATTGTAAAATTTTTGCATGATCGCGTTTCTGGATTCTTTTGTGGAGAATATATAATTATGTCCTCGGGAGCTGTCGCTGTTCCGCTACCAACGAATTCTGGCGATAGATTTTCCGAATCTGCCAATCAAAGTTAAGTCCCGGGCTTCCCACCGCATGGCTGAGGGCTTCAACAAAGGTCTGTTTCAGATTCTCTCGCTCCTTTTCGCGGAATCCTCTGACTCTTATTGCGAATGCCTTCTTATTAAAGTTTATCATAACGAGCTGTTCTTGAGTGTCTCTAATTTTTTGTTGTAATATTTGAATATTAGTAGTCAAATTAGAATTAGCCTCCTCCAAGCTTTCCAATTTATTCTCTATTTCAGCGGTATAATCTGACAGGGCAGACATGGCTGCAAACGTATTCGCCTTCATTTGGTCAATTTTAGACTTTAAATCACCATATAGCTCCAATACAAATTCCTTAATTTCTTGTTTAAAAATCATTAAACATTTGAAAAAAAATTCCTGTGTTAAGAATTTCTCCAGTAGAGGGCGTAGGAGACAAGGGCTGCGATGCCAGTGTAAATTCTTTAAGTTCATTCATAGATTCTTTAGGCACATTTGTAGAGAGACGCTTCGATTTTGACCTGGGTGCCATTATAAGTAAACAAATAAACAGCGCTTTCGCTCCCCTCTGTTTCCAAAAAACAAAAAAAATTATTTTGTTAAGGAGCGGTCTGCAGGAAGGTAAACCGGCTACGGACATCCCCTATCAGTCACCAACGAGAGAAATCGCCATTTTGAAGTCCGTTTAAACAAAGAAGCCTCTAAGACAAATGGTGCTGGTATTTAAGATAGTAATAAAAGCATAAATCTCACAGGAGTGGGACCCGCCCGTATTAATCCTAGCTTCAAACAACTTTGCTTTGTCCTGGGGGGGGGGATCGCCTGTCTAGGGCTGCAAAAAAAAAGCAGCTGAGAAGAACTGGCTGGAGATAAAAGCTCCGCTCACGCTGGATCTAATCTCTGTTCACAGCCAAAAAAAAAAGAGAAAGGCTGTGAATTACGAATAGACCCTAGCACACAGAGCTACTCCCTGCCCCTTTATAGCCAAAAAGGGGTGATATCTATGATCTTATTTAGATATACAGACCAGATCTCTGAGAGGAGCTCGGTTGAGCCCTCCTCGGCGACAGGCTCCGCCCCCCCGGAAGTGATTAGCCATGTGTTTCCAATGCATCCCCAGTGTTGCTGCACAGAATCTAGGCACCTGAATTTCCTATATTAGATTTCCTATGTTTTCACAGTAAGTTAATTCGATTGTATTCTGTAGTCAATCTTCTTAGTTTAGCACTGCTTCCTTAAGATATAAATCTTGTGTGTTTAGGGGATGGGAATAAGCAAGAGATGGATCAATGATGCATTAATATATGTATGAACTTTCTGGATATGATGGCTTTTAAAAAAGTTTTAATTTTTTTTTACAAACATATGGTTGTGTGAACAGAGTGGCATCAGAGGGTCTTACATATTAGTACAAATAAACAATATTCTTCATATTTAATACAGTTGACAATCATAAAATTTTAGTATAATATACATATTTTGTTGAATTATATCTTTCATTCTTTGATTATTCGATATTTCAAGTATGTTACTTTATGCCAATCTCCATATTCTAAATGTCACTCCTTTTACTACAAATAAAATATTAATAATCATATTATTGTGTTTAACAGACTTATATAGTCTGTATACTACTTAATAATAATACAAGGATTTGTATTAAATTATAATCTTTCATTGTTTAGTCCCCTTTCTAATTTTAGTTATGCCAGTTAATTTTTAAAAATATTCCCTTTTTAATCACATTTACTACAAATAAAAATATTCATCATATTTATGTTTGTCAAGTTATAATTCTAATAATAATACACGTTTTGTTAAATTATAATATTTCATTGATTATCTGTTTCAATATTTCAATGATATTTTTATGCCAATGAAATTCTGCATATCATTCATTTACTACAAGTAGAAAGTTGGTAATGATATTTTTTCATTTAAAAATTCATATAATTCTATTAATAATACACATATTTATGTTAAATTATAATCTTCAATTGTTTGATTGTTCAATATTTCAATATGTTATTTTTATAACCATCACCATATTACTCAAACATATTCAAAAATTACCATCATTAAGAGTCTAGGTTCCTTTATTGTTATTAATTCACCTTGTAATGTAAATATATATATATTCCATTAATCCAGGGGTGAAATGCTGGTTGGGCTGGTTCACCTGAACCGGTAGTAAAAAAATGCTACTGGTTCGGGTGACTGTATGTCAGCTGTGTGACAATCAGTTGTGCCGCATGATTTATATTTCTAGAAATCACATGGCACAGTTGATTATCATACAGCCGATCATTGGAACTTTTTAAAAAAAAATTAGCATTTTTTTTAAACTACCGGTTCATCTGAACCTGTAGAAAAAAAATGCTTTATAAAAGTAAAAAAAAAGTTCTGACGATCATGTGTCACAGCTGATTGTTGCACAGTTGATTGTCCGAACTTTTAAAAACTTTTAAAGCATTTTTTTTGGTTCAGGTGTAAAAAATGCTTAAAAGTTTTTTAAAAAGTTCTGATGATCAGCTGGACGATGATCAGTTGTGCCACACGATTTATATTCGCTGGAATCTAAATCGTGTGGCACAGCTGTTCCCCCCTCACTGTTCAGTTGATCAGAACTCCTCCCCTGTTTTTTTGGTGCAACAGCTTTAGCATTAAAGAACAGAGGTAAGTTACTTGCTTTTCTATATACATAATCCTTAAAAGGGCTCTCCTGTAGGAACCCTGCCATGCTTGCATGTGCCAGTAAGGTTGGCACACAAGCGAGCAGAGCACCAGGGCCACAGACGGCATTGGTTCCTGTGCCCAGGCGATTCCAATTCCACACCCGGCCTTACTGTTTGAAGGCTGAACAAAGCCTTCAACTGAGCAAGGAGGCATTTCAGGGGCAGGTCCTTCACATTTGCAACCAGTCCACCAGAGTTTGCTGCACTAAGGCAGGATGACCCTGTCTCACAGAGCCCAATGCTGCTTGAGAGAGGAGGAGGAGGACAGTGAGGCTTTGTGCCAGCTGCTTGCAGGCAGGGAGCAGGTCAGGCAGGCCTGGCTGGTTGGGAAGGGAAAATCATGGCTCCTTAGGAGGCTGATGCCGCCAGCTTGAATGCCCCAATTGAAGCAGGGATCATTCTCTCTGTCTCTCGTCTCTCTGTCTCTCTTCTCTGTCTCTGTCTCTCTCTCTCATACACATGCACAAACAGAGTTTGGAGAGTCCTCTTCCTCCCTCCCTCCCTCCCTCCCCCCTCTCTGGCAGATCCCTAAAAGTGATACTGCTATTCAATTGGAAGGAGGGGGGCTTGAATTGATTTATTAGCAGTGCTTGTGACAACTGTTAGTTTACAACTGGTTTCCTGGCGCCAAAGTGCGTTGAGATCTCCTCACCTTTGGGGGGAATGTTTATGATGGCCAAGTGGGATGTTTCACTTTAATGTCTAATGGAAGATAGCCATGGAAATGTATGTTTATTCGGCTCTCAGGGCAGTTGATAAAGAAAACATCTTCACATTTGTGTATTGGCTAAAATCTGCATTCTAACTAATGGAGGGGGTCTCTACTACTTTAATTCTACTTGCACTGCCTAAGGGGATTCAGATGTTGCTTTGAATTCAATGGCTGCCATTCTACTTAATAAAAGGTTCCTTTTGAAATACTCTGTTTCAAGAGTCTTCACTTTCTTAAGTTAGGAGAGGAGCCATTAACAGTCTCGCTGTGGCAGCAGTTGTGGTGCTTCAGTCCTTGGCTGGCGGGGCACTCAGGTAACCAGAGGCCTTGGTTCATCCTCCCCCCCCTATGTCATTCTGTGGCTGCCGCACCTGTGCATTGCTCAGCTCCTGCTAGGTTAGGGCAGCAAGCAAGAAGTGTGAAGAATGAAGCAAGGTGGTGGGTGGTGGGTGGAGGACAAGAAAGGTAGGGGTGTGTGGCAATGCCTCACCTGTCCTGCCCTGGCTTACCTGAGGGCCCTTCAACCAGTCCAACTCTCACCTTCCCAGGGCAGCCACATCTTCTTTCACTAACCAAGTCTTCCAGCTCCATTCTCTATCACTGTGTGCACGGCAACTGAAGTAGTCTGTAGGACTATGGTAAAAAAAATAGTAATAGTGAGCAACTTCTCATGAAAATAAAGATCATGCGAGGTTGAAAGGTCTGGACTATTTATTTTACCATAGTCCCACAGGCTACTTTAGTTGCCCTGCACATGGTAACGGAGAACTGGGCCTGTGTGTGTGCATGCAAGCCGGGATGGCTTGGGCTGGGCCGAAGTGAGGCGGGCTCGACCCTTACAGTTTCCAGGATTGCCACATGGGCCAGATCCGGCCTGTGGGCCTTGAGTTTGACGCCCCTGCTCTAAGCTGTCAGATAATAGCCACAGGCAAACCAGCTCAGCTTAAAGAATAGATATTATGTTTGCAATTGGGAACCTGAATGGCCCCGCTGTTATAAAAAAAAGTGGAAGCATTGAATTTAGCTTATCTATTCACAAAGAAAGCTCACTATAGGTAATAGACAGACTAAAGATAAGAGAATAAAATTAATTACATTTGTTTGACAGGATTAGAATCCAAGGAAGCTGGTACTTTAGACCAGTGGTCTCCAACCTTGGCAACTTTAAGACCTGTGGACTTCAACTCCCAGAGTTCCTCAGCCAGTCCACAGGTCTTAAAGTTGCCAAGGTCGGAGACCACTGCTTTAGACCCATTGTTAGCAAGTTAACCAAATCAAATAACAAAACACACAAACAAACCTCAAGATTAAGAAATGCTGTAAAAACTCTATTGAACTCCTTGCATTCATCAAGCTAATTTGCCAGCTGACCTGGAACTCATTACTGCTGTCACTAGAAACTCTGGCTTCCAAGAATAAACATCCTTTCCTATACACTCACCTCTCTGCTCTTTATTTCATTCATCAGTGCTGATTGCATTTTCCCCGGCTGGAGAAAACAAATGGAGGCTTTTCTCCCAACATAAGAATTCCTATCCATAAGCAATTTCCATGCACTTTCAGAGAAGAAAGACAAGATTTTCCTATAAAGATCTTACTGATAGTAGATTTGGTACTCTGCCTGCATTGTGCTCTCAGAAGTAAACTTTACCTTGGCTTCAAGAATGCTCTGCATTGAGGGGGGTCTGACTCAGAATGAACCAGATTTGTGATAGTGTCAGGCATTATTAAGTCAACCTTGCCTGATCTTGAAAAGTGCTAAGGAATCACAGTTGTAGATTACAATAGGAAGTAAAAACCCATCGACAAACAAATAACAGAAGAAGGCATTAGCAAACCACTTCCATATTGCTGCTAAAAAAACTGTATTGGTAATTCTCAGGAGTTGAGCTCCTGGCTAGCTCCTACTTTCATTTTATTACTGCCCTCACGTTATGGTGATTTAAAAATCAGTCAGAAATCACAAATCCAGAAACCTAGTTGATTATATTTTTCTATGTAGCTGCTTACCAGCTGATTATTCATGTTCCCATTTCACAAT
The DNA here is from genome assembly GCF_009769535.1 of Thamnophis elegans. NCBI lineage: Eukaryota > Metazoa > Chordata > Lepidosauria > Squamata > Natricidae > Thamnophis > Thamnophis elegans. The sequence continues at coordinate 56,183,542 of NC_045547.1, forward strand.
CACTCTGCTAAACTATCTCATTTTCTGCTTCTGAGAGTGATGGAAATGGGGTCATAACTTCTTCCATGATAATTTAACACCAGGAAGTCCTTTCTTTCTCTAGGGTTATCTATATGGTTGTGTTAAAGACCATCCACTAATACTTAAACTAGCAGAAAAGTAGGCCAGCAGCATGTTATGGCCAGCATGTGGGGGCATGGCACAGGTTGGGAAGGTTGCACAAGAGTGCCCACACAAGTTGGGGATGGCATGCTGGAAGGGTTGGAGCATGGGTTAGGAAGAGTGCATGGGGGAAGTCTCAGGATGGGAGTGTATGGGGGTGGCATGGGCCAGGAAGAGCATACAGGACTTCCTTCCTCCCTGTTCTCCCTCTTTCCCTTCCTTCCTTATTTCCTTCTCTTCCTTTTTCCCTACCCCTCCCTCCAGAGGTGGTATTCAGCCGGTTCTCTCCTGTTTGGGCGAACTGGTAGCTGTGGCTGTGGGAGACTCCACCCACCCGTCCCGACATAATGCGCATGCACAGATGGAAGTGCTCATGTGCAGATGCAGCACATACGCTCACATTTGCAAACTGGTAGGGAAGGTAAGTGAATCCCAATGCTGCTTCCCTCCCTCCCTTCCTCCCTCCCTCCTTTCCCAGTAGGCAGGTAAGTGGGTCGGAGACATAGCAAGGGATTTGAAGTAGGGCTGAGAAACTGTCACAGAATGGTCAAAATGAACATGAAAAGCTGAAGCAGCAGCCCAGAAATACTGAAGCAGCCACACTTTCCCCAAATTTCATTCCTTTGCAAGTCATTGGCCTCGAATTTTGGATACTTTCTATAAATTAGTTCAATTGTAATATCTTGGTTTAAAAATTGATGCTCTATGATGCACCATTTTGCTCAGTTAAAAGTTATGGCAAGTTTAGTAGTAAATAGATTTTCCTGTGTTCAAACCAGTATCAGTTAGATATAGTATATATACTACATGAAACTAGTCTTGAAAGTATCTGGCCATTTGTATTAAATTTGGCAGCTAAACTGCTAACTGATGCAAAACACAGAGATCATATGATGTTTATCCTGAAATAACTGCTTATGAGGCACAATTCAAGGTCTTCGCTGTTAAAATTGCTTATGGCTAAGAGCCTAACTGTCAAAGACAAACTTGCCCATTGCAGTACTATCCAGAAGTTAAGATCTGCAGCCCCTTTTGAGGATACCCCAACAATCTTTTTGTCATCTGGAAGAAAGTCTTCTACTCTTATGATGCTCCTAAGCTATAAAACACAATAAGAGAGTTGTGCTTGGATCATACTATCAAAGCATTTCGAGCATCCATCTCTTTCATTAGGCTTTGAAGGGGTAATTAAAAATCAAAATAATTGTTAATTTCCATGCATGTTTTAAAATATTTAAATGTTCTGTGTTTGTTAGTTGCTATGAGTACTTGCCATAATAAAAGGCAAGATATGATATGAAACAAGCAAACAAGCAGTATTGTGTAAAGTGCACACATTTTCCATTTGATGAAGTTTAATAATAATTACTATTAAGTTATTTCCTGACTAGTTTAAACAGCTATTTAATTTAAAAGTGCTTTTTTCACTGCAGGGTTTGATTGTTTATCAACAATATCAACAATATTGCCACTAGTTCAACATGTTTCATTGATATACTAATCTAATAGTGACAGGGCATTAGAAAATTCCAAGGCAGAGCAGAATACTGAAGAGAATCCTATCTACAGAAATATATTGGAAGGAAACAGTGCATTTCACAGTGCTTTGGAGTTCTAAACCGTGTTTTTAAATTTTGCGTACTAAAAATTAAAAAGGTTCAGTTGTAGCTGTGGTATTACATAATACCATTAAGGTTTTGTGCCTACGAGGTTTTCTTTCAGCAACTGTGGCAAGCTTTTAAATATATTATTGAAGCTTTTTTGCGCCAGATATGCACACTATTTAAGGCTGAGTAGTGTAAGGTGCACAAAAATGGATTGTGTAGGAAAACAAAAATCACATATATTAAAAGCTCTTTTAAATAAAATAAAACTTTTAGTACTTGCTGTGGGTGCATTCCCCCACTCTATTTTCCTCAATTGTGAAGAAGTACATAATTGTAATTGTTCCTCTGAGGCCCACTATTTTAGGAAAATTTGTAATATGATGACTGGGAAATTTAATTGAACTCTGCCCTTCACCATTATAGCACCATGGGTTATTGTAAATTTCTAAAAAGAGAGAAATCAGGAATCCTGTATGGCTTTGGTTAGAAGTTGGGTGACTTTGGGGGGAGAGGTAGTAGGGGGGAGAAAACTCAGAGCTCTCCATGGGGGAGTAAAAATGCTAAGATGCACATGTGATTCACATTAAAGGATACCATGCTTCAATTATGCAATCACATTTTCATTTTTTTTACCTATCCTCTTTTACCTGTCCAGCAAGTATCTGTGGGCAAACTCTACATGCTCAAAAGCTATTTCCATTTTTTTATGATTGACATGATAGGACAAACAAGAAAATGACTTGCAGACAGAGATGAGCTAATCTTGCTTTTCAATTTTCTGCTTTCTCTGGAGCTCAGACATGACTCAAAGTTCACAATCTTATTAATATTGTTTCTTAATTACACCTCACACGTATCCTACAGAGTTCAAGATGCTGGACACTGAACTGCAGAAAGCCCCTCCCTCCCTAGATTAAAATATTCTTCATTCTTAATATTAAAAAAGGCTCATCGCTGCCTGGAACTGCCCGAAAATGTGATGTGTATAGGCCAAAAATTGGGCACGTAGAGGCTGAAATGTGATGCACAGAGGCCAAAAATGCAATGCGTGGAGGCGGTGATTGGTGGGGATGTCCTGTGGTGATCCCCGCAGCCTTGAACGGGTTTGGAACAGAGCGTTCTGAGGCTTAAAACACGAGGCACAGAGGCCAAAAACGTGAGGCATGGAGGCAGCGATGGTCTGTGGTAATCCCTGTAACAGCTGATTGGAGGTATTCTGGGAGGCCAATCCACCCACCAATCAGCTGCTTGTGCTGAATCAGGCTGCAATAAGGTGCTAAACTGGTCAGGCTGTTTGCTGTTTGCTGCAAGGACACTAGCCAGATGAATACTGATGGATGCTGGTAGGCAGAGACAGAATTTTTTTTTCTTGTTTTCCTCCCCAAAAACTAAGGTGCGTCTTATAATCTGAAAAATACAGATACTTTCTTTTGGGAATGTGTGTTTGTGTGCTCACAGTAAAAATGACAATAAACATTATCTTATCTTATAGTTGTCATGGCGGTGTGAACTACTTTGGTCTTACTTCAGTAAAATCAGCTTATACTTTGCTCAAATAGTTTATATCTGGGCTTGATAGCCTATGTAAAAGAGACTATGTAAAAGTAGTCCTCAGTTAATGATAGAAATTGAAACCATGAACCCATTGGTAAGTGACGCAACTGTAAACTGCATTGATACATAACTGTGGCAACTTAGGACTGCAGTTCTGGCAATTGCAGTTGTTAGGAGAATCCCATGTAGCTGTTAGATGTAATGTCACATAATGACTGTTTCAGGCTTCCTATTGGCTTCCTTTTGCTTGTCAGAAACTGACAACAAAGGTCACAAATGACAGTCACTTGACTGTGGAACACTATAACCCTTGTAATTGTGAGCTGTTTGCCAACTCACAATATTGAGATCTTATGACCTCACACAGTCACTGTAACAGCTGCAATATAAACGGCCAACTATAAGCCTCCTTATTCAGTACCACGTAGCTTTGAATGGCCACTAAACAAATGGCTGTTGACCAAGGACTCCTGGTATACGCCTCCTGTTGTGGCCCAGCAGGAGCTGTTGGAGCTGCCACCAGACTCCGACAGCGTGGGGCCCTATGAGTCGGCTTTGGAGGATGTGGAAGACCCTGGACAGGGTTCCAACTCCAAGCAAGGTGCAGAGAGGCTGGTTGGCCACCAGGAGGCACCTGAGCCTTGGACCAGTGGGGAGGAGACAAGGGAATGTGTTCCTGATGTCAGCAGTGGGGAGGAGCCAAGGGAGTTGTTCCTAGATGCCTGGCACTGGAGAGCTAATAGGCGTAAGGAACAATTACGCAATTACAGGAGGTAATTGCACTCAGCTGGTGGCCATTAGGCTCCTCTCCAAACTATAAAAGGACTGCTTGTGCACACGCCCCTTTTGCAGAAGTCAATGCAGGAACTAATGTTGGAGAATATAATGGTGAGCTTGGCAGGCTGGATTGCTGCCATGGCTTATCTGTGCTGGATTGCTGCCCAAGCTTGTCTCTGCCGGTTTGCTGCCAAGGACCTGTCTGTCTGTTAATTAAATGCCGTAATTTATCTTTGGCTCGGAGTGTGTGTTGGTGTGGGACAAGGGGTGTCAGAACAGCCTCCCATACATAGAAAGAAAAATGCACCCACCTAAACACAAACGTGATACAGAAACTGGACAATGAAATCAAGAAAAAGAATTACTTATCTAGCCAGAAGAGAACAAATGACGAAAGGACAGTGAAGTAGGAAAAGTTAAAAGCAGAGGTGGGTTCGTACCAGTTCGCACCTATTCATCAAATCTACCGAATGGGTTAGAAGAGGTTCCACCAGTGGACCCGGAAAGCAGGCCACACCTACAGAAGAGGTTCCAAAATTTTAAGAAACCCACCACTGGTCCTTGGATATGATTATTCTATACTATTATGCTCATATTTATAAAACTCAGTGCCTCTGTGAAAGGTAAGGATGACTACTGTGTTTGTGGTGCAATCAGAACATTGCGTGTGTTGAAGTTGTTTTCACGCAAACCAAAGATGCCTTTTAAAAACAAGTTTACATCATATTCTTATGCATGCCAGTGCTGTGTGTGAGGTAATTTAAGGTGGTTCTGACAAGTGTCGTCGGCATCTTAAAAGAGGTGGCACAATGGTTAGGGTGCAGTACTGCAGGCCACTTCAGCTGACTGAAATCTGCAGTTCAGCGGTTCTAATCTCACCGGCTCAAAGGTTGACTCAGCCTTCCATCCTTCCGAGGTGGGTGAAATGAGGACCCAGACTGTGGGGGCGATATGCTGACTCTGTAAACTGCTTAGAGAGGGCTGAAAGCCCTATGAAGCGGTAACTAACTGCTATTGCTATTGCTATTGCTATCTTCATATCCGGTCACATGGGCAGCAAGCCACTCCCATTTGGTCACATGGGTGTCAAGCCACTCCCACAAAGGAGGCCACATCCACAGAGTAGGTTCAAACAATTTTTGAAACCCACCACTGGTTAAAAGCCTATCCTGTCATGCTTTTCTACACAAACCAGACATATTACTCCATCCAATTGTGTTACTACCAGAGACCCTGATGCATTACTTAGCTTTAAACAAATCATCCATATTTGGGCACAACATAGATGGCAGTGTACCTGCTATTATCTCACCATTATAGTGCCTTGCAATGTTCTCTCTAAGCTGTGCGGCTGCGTGGCCACGCACGTGACAAAAAAGCACCGCGCAGCAGTTTCCAACTGCCATGCAGTGCTTTTTAAAGACTCTTGGGCTAAATAACCAACTTGAGCTTCTTCTCTGCACCAAACTATCTCCTCTATTGGGTGAAGTCAAGGGAGGCTCTGCCCAGAGACCGATGACGTTCCAAAAAGGAGAATTCTCATTGGTCCTCCTGGTTTTTCTGGACACATCTAAGTCTGAAGTCTGAGGAAAACTCCTCCTCCCCCCAATCCAGACCCACCGATCCACCTCTGGGGCTGGAGGCATTGGTGTCTTTCTCCTCTTTCTTTGGGGTGCTTGTGGGGCAGCATTCATGGCTTTTGCTGGGCTCCCCCTGATGCTGCTGGTGGGGGTGCTGGCCCAGATCCCTGGAAGCGAAGGGGGGAAGGAGACCTCTGGTAAGGAGGAGGCTGGGAGGGGGAGGTTGGGGAGAGGGGGGGGGAAGAAATCTGCCCGGTTTCCAGAGCCTCCAACAGCCTCCATCTCTTTGTGGTCTCCTCCCCCTTCCTCCCCACATCACCCCCAGTTGGATGGAGAGGGACCCCCCCATTCCCCGATTGTAGCCAAGGTGGAGAGCCGCAGCCAGATCCCTTTCTCTCTCTACCCCCAGTAGTGTCTGGAAAGAGGAAGGGAAGGAAAAGAGAAAGCGAAAGAGGGAAAGTGAGGCATTTTTAGCCCTGAATCCCCAGAAGGAAAGAGATGCATTTGAGCAAAAGGATTTGGCTTCTTCAGAAACTCCACTATACATACACACACACACACACACACACATTCATTCATTCTCAGGGATGAACACACTGCAGTATTGGATTTTGTTAAAGTTTACAATTTCATCAGCCTAAAAAACAGTGAGAAAGATTGCAGGAGTTGCTGATAAAGAAGATACTGAAGTCACATATTATATACTTTTGAATGCTTTTTATAATGCTTCTGAAAAGAAGTGTGAGAAAGCATAAAGGAAAGATAGTTCCCAGGTGGAAAAAGATGCATTTGAGCAAAGGATTTTGGCTTCTTCAAAAACTTCACTTTTTCTTCCGAATCTCAAATTTGAGGCTTTGAAGGTCAGGCAAGAGGTTCTGTCCTTCTGCTGGAGCCTGAATTTGGGGAGGAGACCAAGACCCCCCCCATAATCCCTCTTGTTCTATCGGGACCTGGAGGGGAGGGGAACTGAGAGAGAAGGAACTGGCTCCCCTTTGTGAAGGGGGGCTGGAGACCCTCCCTTTGAAGGGATCTTGAGAGGCTGCAGGGGGTGTTTTGGGGGAGGGGGGAAACAGGTGTGATCCCTGAGAATCCTCCCAAGGGAGGGAGTTGGGCTGAAGATTAGTGGGAAAAAGAAAGTTGGAGCAACCCAGGGAAGGTGGGGGTTGAAGGGCTGGGAGACCCCAGGAGTTTTGGTCTAGATGACCTCATTATGACCCCTCCCAAAAAATCTGGGGTGGTTGAAATACACATTGATGCCATTGTTGTCTTGGGTGACATCTGTTAGGTTCAGTTAGTGCAAAATCCCCATTTCCTCTTGATCAGCTGGGACTTGGGAGGCAGAGAATAGATGAGGGCAGGGCTAGTCAGAGATGGTATTTACTGGTTCTCTGAACTACTCAAAATTTCCACTACCAGTTCTCTAGAACTGGTCAGAACCTGCTGAATACCACCTCTGGTTTACATGTCTAATACTCTTGTCTTTGAAACAGTAGCACAGTATTTTAAAAGCATTTTGAGTGTAGATGCCCAGTTTATAACAGAGGTGGGTTGCTAATTTTTTACTACAGGTTCAGATGTGCTGCTCCGATCCAGGCCAAACCAGCAGCAACCCACCTTTATAAGATATTTGCACAAGGTAACCCTAGTACAACGTACACAGTGTTGTAATAATAATTACATTGATACTTGGTTTTAGATCCTAGAAATCTAAAACAATTTTAGTTTCAAAGCAACTATTGAACAGTAAATTTTTGGCAGTATTATATCCTTTTGCAACTTTGTTATGCAGACTTGAGCCATTTGCAAACTTGAGCTATTTGTAAAACTAATACTAATAAATAAATAAAATAAACCTTGCAAGCAGTTGCGTGTATGTGTGTGTATACATACAAACACACACACACACACACACACACAAATGGGCAGTCACAAATAAGTTATTCTGAAGCAGTCTCTCATTTCTGAGTTTGTATTCCACTGCCCTCTGCTGGCTTAAATATAGCAGCACAAACTTCCGGGGGGGAGGGTACTGATAATAAAATCTATTCTCTCCCATTAAAGAGAACGTAATTGTTTGTGGGAATATGGTGAAACTGTGTACATTCTGCTATTAACAGACCAAATGCTCATTTTACAGTGGTCCAAAATTTCTTAGATTCTTAGCCTAACCCATGCTAGATTCTTTCATTTTCCTTCTACATTTGCAAAATAATTTCAAAACCTGGAATCAGAATTATTTACTCCCTTTTGAGTAGAAAAACAATGAAAAAAGATGTGCCAAAAGCTGAAAGATTTATTCCTTGTTTTGGTATGCAGTTTAAAAATGTTAATCTTTGTTAGTTCATGATAATTCAATTATCCCAATGACTAAATATTATTTTTTGTTTTAAAATCCCATTATTTCTTATAGTAAGTATAGTATAAGTAAAGATTTTCTCATGTGGTGCTCTTTAGTTATGTTGGCTATAATATCTGTCACCTCCATCAGCCTGACCACTGGGTAATCCATGTGTCTGTCAGACCTAGAAGACACCAGAGAAGTATGACATGTTATTTATCTCAATTGCTGTTCCTGTATCATTGGGGAAATAATTAATTAAGGCATCATAAACAGCAAAACCATATAAGAGATTATTCTGCTCCTTCTGCAAATATTAAATACGCTAACTTAAAAAAAATTCTTGCATATTTACTTTTCTAATTATACTGTTTCATGTTTTGGTTCTATTTCCTCCATTTACTTTTCTGCCAATGGTCACTATTTTTAGGACCATTTTTGGGTATATCCATGCTGTTTGAATGAGCAAGGTCACAGCAAGTTTAAGAAATGAAGGGTACAACAAGGGGCTATTGCAGAGGTGGGTTCCTACCTGTTCAGACCAGTCGCCCAAACCGGTAGTGGTTTGCCAGCCTGGGTCGCTGGAACCGGCAGTGACCCATGCCTGTCATGCCTCCGAATCGGTTCCTCAGTTGGCTCAGCATGTTTCCCCCCCATTTTTTAATGTTCCGCACATGCACAGATCTATTATGGGCAACTGCGCACATGCACAGAGCACGTGTCAGGTGTACATGTGAGCGAAGTGAGGCCATGCGCACAAAATTGCACGTACACCAACCACGCAGTAATGCTGGCAGCAATCCACCCCTGGGCTATTGATAAGATGATGTGACGTGATGAACATGACTGCTGATATTTTTGCCATCATGGTACAAAGAGCACTGCCATCACTGTTGTATATGGCTCCTGAAGGGGAAATGAAACCCTTAATCCATAAATAAGTTACCAATCCTTCTAGAAGAACTTAGAAAGGGAATTGTCGATGCTGGGACTCAATAGTCAAGAAAATACACAAAGCTTCTATTTCTACCATACATATCAAGCACTTCTTTCAATGTATTGATTGTAAGGTAGATAACCTTTAGTAACCAGACTCATGAGTGTAGACAAAGTACCTCTATTATTAAAAGTATATGTTTCATTCAAGCTAATTTATCCATCTGACTTCTACAGGCTCTTCATACTACATACTACAGTAGTATGCTGTCATTTTGTGTTTTCAGAATGCCATATTTCTTCTGATATTTTTCATATGCTGAGCCAATTAATGTTATAAATTCAGCAATTTTGGTGCTGCTATAGAGAAAATGCAACAAAGACAGATTTGCTGTGTTTCACCTACAGTTGCAAGCAGTGGAGGGTTCCGACTGGTACAGCCAGGTACACGCTTACTGGTAGCGGAAAATTGGGCATCCGTTTGTGTACCAGGGGAATTGGAGACCCCGTACCGGTATGGTCCCTCCCCTGCCTGCCCAGGCTTGCATAGAACACAGAGGGGTCTTGAGGCCGTTAAGGACTGGATGAGAGCTAACAAACTGGTACTCAACCCAGACAAGACCGAGTGGCTGTTGTGTTTCCCTCCCAACAATTTGGCCAACGTTCCATCAATCAGGCTGGGGGGTCAAAATTTATACCCCTCAGACAGGGTCCGCAACTGGGAGTCCTCCTGGACCCACAGCTGACTTTTGACCACCATTTGTCAGCTGTGACCAGGGGGGCATTTGCCCAGGTTCGCCTGGTACGCCAGTTGCAGCCCCTACCTGAACCGGGAGGCTCTCACAACAGTCACTCGAGCCCTTGTGATCTCTAGGCTGGAATACTGCAATGTGCTCTACATGGGGCTGCCCTTGAAGAGCATCCGGCGACCTTCAGCTAGTCCAGAACGCAGCCGCGCGAGTGATTGTGGGCGCACCGCGGTTAGCCCACATAACACCGATCCTCCGTGAGCTGCGCTGGCTACCTGTTGATCTCCGGGTGCGCTTCAAGGTGCTACTCACCATTCATAAAGCCCTTCATGGTAGTGGATCTGACTATTGAGAGACCGCCTTCTGCCAATTACCTCCCTTCGTCCCATCAGATCGCATAGAGTAGGCCTCCTTCGAATTCCATCCGCAGTCAGTGCCGACTGGCGACCTACGCAGAGGAGAGCCTTCTCGGTTGCAGCTCCGACGCTTTGGAACGATCTCCCCATGGAGATTCGCACCCTCACCACCGTCCAGACCTTCCGCACAGCCCTCAAGATCTGGCTATCCCGTCAGGCCTGGGGATAAGATCCTAATCTCGCCCCGCCCGAATGTCGAATGAATGTTGTGTTTTATTGGTTATTTTTCCTTTATTCACATTTCTTTTGTGTCCTGTCTTACACTCCCCTCCTATGAAATGTAAGCCGCCCTGAGTCCCTTTAGGGAAAAGGGCGGCCTATAAATGTCAATAAAATGATAAAAATGATAAAGAGCCAGCTGGTGCTCACCTGAGGCCTTTCTTTCTGCCCCCCCCAAGTCCTCAGCCTTGCCTGAATGGCTAAGCCACCTCAGTTCCATGCCAGGCAGGCCTAGCTGACTGGGTTGTTCCTGTGTCCCTCCAATACAGCTTACCTGCATGCTGCCTGCATCCATCACATCGACTTCACATCACATCTCCTTTTATGTGACTCCATGGCTGCTTTCATATGTTGAGCTGTGTGCTGCTTTGTGAGCTCCTGCAGCTTGATGGGTTTTTTGACGGTTTCTGATTGCTCTGATTTTGTTTTCCTGGGTTAATCTTGGTCCCAGGTCTTTTGTCTTTCCTATCCTGGGGGTAGTTCTGACAGGAAATAGGAAAAGGGGAGTTCTAGGTGAGCTATTTTTAGCCTTTGTCTTAATGGGTGTACTTAAATTACCTTTCAGCTGGTATTTTTGTCTGGTGTTTTTTAAAGGGAGAAACCACTGTTTTCTGTGGTTTCTGATTCTGTGAGCTTCCTGTCCTTTATACTTCCCACAATGCCTTGATGGTTTTTATTCCAGTGGCTTTGTCTTCCTGTCCTTAGGGTTGGGGGAAAACTGGCTTCATCTGCAATCTTTTGGGGGAAAACTGTTGTTCTTTTGGGTTTTCCTGGCACTGTCATAAATTCTTGGATGTACTCAGCCACTGGACTTCTTCCCTGAGTAAGAGTCTTAATCCTAGTTCTCGCTTTACGCTCGGCTACAGGGTCATCAAAGGACTTCCTCAGGGAGGCCATAAACACATTGTAGTTCCTCAGCAGGGGGGAGTCATCATTATGCAAAGCGGCCATCCAGGCTGCCGCTTTGTTCTCCAATGCCATGGTAACAACTCTCACCTTGGCTTCCTCATTAGGAAAATCCTCCTCATACTGTTGCATGTAATTCCAGACCTGGACCAGGAAAAATTCTAGCTCTTTAGGGTCTCCTCCGAATTTCACACCAAGGGGAGGAACGTTTGGCATTCGGCATCTGCAGGGGACCCCTCCCCCCCTTGGAGGGCTCGGATGGCTGCTGCAGCGGCGGGTCTCCCATCCTGATCAGCTTGCTGTCCGCCCCCAGGGCCCCCCCCAGGGTTAGACAGGTCCTCTGTCCATCTCTCTTCTTGATCAGCAAAATCAGCTTCCCTCTCAGCATGGCTCTCATGGAAATGGCATTTCTCCCATTCCTCTTGAACAAGTTTCATAGCATGGGACATCATGAGGTCCTCTTGTTTGGCTTCCTGCCAGGCAGCCTCAGGTCGCCAGCGTCGGCTGGTGGTAACTCCAGCTGGAATCTCCTCAGGATCACTCCTCTGCCCCACTCCCAGCGACCACCAGGGATGAACGGATCTTTCCTCCAAGTTCAGTTCAGCCATCCATTCCGTTTCCAAGGGGCATGAGGATCTGGCAGCCCCCATGTCCTCCTGGTCACTGCATGGATTGGACATTTTTTTGGTGGGTGGATGAGTGCGAAGTGAGATCTTGCTTAATGTCAGGCATGCCTCCTTCAGTAACCAAGAAAGAAAACTCCCAACTCCATTGTTTGTGGAATTAAAAAGTACTTTTACTGGTTATGAAAAGATAGCAGCGAAAGTAAAGCAAGATCTGAGTCAGAAAGTGTGAACACATACATATCAAATGATTACCCAACCCCATCCCTCTAACGACCCCCATCCCAATGTCCAATCTGCAACTCCGTAAGGTGTCATGCGGGTTGCATCTCCAGACAGCATCATCACATTGGTATGCAGGACGGTTGGGCTCAACCAGGTCCAAACACCGACCATCAGCATGCACAGAAGATGGTGAGAAGAAAACTCCCTTTGCCATATCACCTCTAGTACCAATTATTCCCATCCCAAATACCATGCCCCCACCCTCCCTGTTTCTATGGCAGCCAATAGCAAGTAAATGAAGCAGAGGCTGACAGCTACTTCCTTGCTGGAGTGGCTATTAGTTCACTTTTTCAGAGTGAGCCTGGACAAGCAAATTACCATAACCACCTACCGGGACATTCCCAACCAACTCTATGAGTGGTTCTGAGTAGCCATAAATGTTGATTGTAGATTGCATGCCAACAACATGTGAAGCAACTGGATACAAAGGAGAGAGAACAATCAGGACTGGAGGCCATCTGGATGACAGGAGGCACAGTAGCACAGCCAGCCTCAAGGCCAACAGTCCCATGAAGCAGTTATTAAAATGCTACAGATGTGGAGGGATGGGGCACATTGCATCGGCATGAGCAACCTCAGCACCAAAACCCAAGCCAGAGCCACCACCCAGGGTGGGACCGGCACTGAGGCTTCATGTGTGCTGCTGACATGTCCCAAAAAGTCCTCCAGACTGTAGAGGCCCTTCCCCCACCCAAACCGAAGGGGGGGGGGACTCCAGCCAATGATGGACCAATAGCTGGATTCTATGATAGCAAGGACAGTGAAAATGACCCAATGTGAGGTGAACCGATCCACCCCTGCATCCTCACAATATGCCTCACAGTCCCAAAAAACAGGGACCCAGGGTACTTTTCAAGCCCTAATAAACTGAGGCTGCACTAGTGCTTGATTAACCTAATCACGGTCCTGAAACTGGGGATGAGAATGAAGAGACTGGCAACCTGATCAGATTTGAACAGGTTGATGGGTCTCTATTGGGGGGGGGGCTACACCACCCACCTGACCGAATCAGTGAGGCTAGAGCTAGGAGATCACTGGGAAGCAATTCGATTCATAATAGCCCCCCAAAATGACAGACTTAATCATACTGGGGCTCTCTTGGCCAGACAAGTGGGGCCGGGCAATCTGGTGGCAAAAGGGCACCAAGAGGCTGAAGATAGCAAAAGACCCCAACCCCTTCCCTACCAGAAAATGGAAGCATCACCCACACAGGAAACCCCCCCCCCCACACACACACAAAGGCCCTCACCAGAACAATTGGCAGCCACCTCCGACAAAATCCCAGAGGTTGAACAGATCCCCCAAATATCAGGACTTTGCAGAAGTGTTCAGTGAGGCTGAGTGCGACGTCCTACCCCCCCCCCCCCAATGAAATGGACTGTGCCATCAAAATCACCCCCTGGGCAAACTACCCAAATCCAAGCTGTATGCCATGACTCCCTGGGAAATGCAAAAATGCGCAAATACATAGACAAAAACTAGCAAGGGGGTTCATCAAGCCAGCCAAGCCACAGGTTGCAGCCCTATTTAAAGAAAAAAAAGATGGAACCATGAGATTGTGCATGGATTTTAGAGTATAAACTGTGTGTGTCTGTGTGTGTACACAACCTATACCCTCTTCCTCTCATGAAGAACATGATGTCTCACCTAGCCAAGGGAAGAGTCTTTACTAAATTAGACCTCAGAGAAGCCTATTACCAAGTCCGTATCCAGGAGGGAGATGAATGGAAAACATCATTCAACTGCCCCCTAGAGAGCTTCCAATTCAAAGTAATGCCTTTCAGGACTGCAGGCCCCCCCACCGATGTTCATGCAGTTAATAAACAAGGTGCTTAAAATCTATAGCTGTACTCAAACTATTTTTGCTTTGCACAGGTTGCCTTCAGGAAGTGAAGGAAGCCCAAATGTCAACTCGCGAAACATTCTTGCCCTGCTCTCGAGTTCCATAGGCAGGGGGATAGGGAAAGCGAAGCCTTGCAGCTGCATCAAGGAACTTGCATTTCAGTCAAAATAAAGCACATTCCAGCGGCAATGTCAAGCTGCTAATAAATAACTGGATTTCTTTGAAGCTTGGCTTGAGGCTCATGATTTAATTAGGACATCAGTTGGAACCCTGACAACTTCATTGTAAACCTCTAGCATTAATAAACTAATGTATCCTGTAAATGCTTATAAATTTCTGCAGGTTAGTCTGGTCCTGGTGATTTGTTATTCTTTTGTCTGTTGATATAGTTCCATCTTTGATATTCTTTCATTTAGCATAGCTTTCATGTTTTCAGGCACTTTTGGTAATTTAGATTTTTCCAAATATTGCTTTATTTTTTCCTCCAAAATTTTTCTTGATCATATACTTTCCCATAAAACTCCTGAAACTATTTTCTTTTTACTCTTGTTTTGGTACTGTAAGGTTCCCTTCTCATCTTGTAGTTTGCTTATCAGTTTCTTCTCTTTTCCTTTTTCAACTTGTATGCTAGCCTTCTTCCTGGTTTGTTGGCATTTCCCCCAAAAATGTTTTGCTCTTTTGATTTGTTGTGCCAATTCTTCTTTTCCATTAAGTTCAACTTATGTTTTATTATTTCATTTTATTTTTAAATTTTTCCTTTTCTGGCTATTTTGTAGTTCTAATTCAAGTTTTTTATATTCTTCTTCTAATGTCTTTTGATGTTGGTTTTTTCCTTGTTTTTCCTTGCTACTGTAGATTATGCTAGCCTCCTAATATATGATTTAGCTGTATCCATATGTTTTGCAGTGAAGTACTGTATCTTCTTTTTTCCAATTTATTTTATATTGTTTGTGTAAATTATTTTTCTTTTAGTATAGATTGGTTCAATATACTTTCTTTTACCCCTTCAACTAATTTTTATTGGGTTATGGTCAGCCCTTATATGGTTTCTATATCTCTTATACATTGTTCTTAATTCTGGCAACATCCATATCATGTCTATTCTACACCATGATTTGTGCCTATTTGAATAGAATGGTTTTTTTCCTTAGGTTTGTTTATCTCCATATGTCCTATATGCATGTTTCTTCTGTTGTTTAAAAAAATCTTAGGAAGAATCTTTCTTGCTTCCCCCACGCCCTAATCTGCTACTTCTATAATCAAGTTTTGTATTCATTAAAATCTCCTACCACACAAATATTTCTCATATTCCAATTTCAATTATCTTCTTATGTAGTTTTTTTCTCTATAATATTCTTCTTATTTGTGTTTGGCATGTATATTGCTATCAAAAGTATTTGTTTTTTTTTTGTTTATCACTATTTCCACCATCAAAATTCTTCCTTTTTTATCTGTATAAATTTGTTTTAGAATCCATTGTTTCCTTAATGTATAAAAACTACCCCCCTTTTCTTTTATGTGCTAATGAAAACCATAGCTTCCCCATTTAGGGCATTCCAATAATTTACTTTATTGTTTTATATGGGTTTCGTGAGGCAAATTATGTCTAATTTTAATTTTTGTAATTGTGTGTAGATTTCTTTCCTTTTCACGAGGGAGTTCAATCCATTTATGCTGATTGATAACATCTCAGTTTCTCCTTCTCCTTCACTTATATATAGGTCTTATGCTCCTAATTGTTTATTTATTTATTTATTAAATTTATAGGCCGCCCAATCCCGAAGGACTCCGGGCCGCTTACTGAGAAGGAAAAAAAAAAATTAAAAAAAAAAGAATAGTTTAAAATCACAACATGCATTCGTTCTAATCGGGGCTGGACCTAACAATAAGGTCAACAGCCCAAGGCCTACCGGAACAGCCAGGTTTTTTAACAGCTTTCCTGAAGGCCATGAGAGTGGGTAAGGTCCGGACCTCTAGGGGTAATTGATCCAAAGGGTCGGAGCAGCCACAGAGAAGGCTCTCTTCTGGGGGCCCGCCCAGCCGACACTGTCTGGCTGACGGCATCCGAAGGGGGCCCAATAGTGGATCTTATCGGCCATGGGAGGTATGTGGCAGTAGGTGGTCTCACAGGTACGCTGGTCCTAAGCCATGTAGGGCTTTAAAGGTAATAACCAACACCTTGAATTGCGTCCAGAGACCAATTGGTAGCCAGTGCAGCTCGCGGAGGACAGGTGTAACATGGGTGTACCTCGGTACACCCAATATCGCTCGCCGGCTGCATTCTGGACTAGCTGTAGTCTCCGAACACTTTTCAAGGGTAGCCTCATGTAGAGCGCATTGCAATAATCCAGCCTTGAGGTGACGAGGGTGTGAGTGACCGTTTGAAGTGCTCCCCGGTCCAAATAGGGCCACAATTGGTGCACCAGGCGAACCTGGGCAAAGCCCCCCCTGGTCACAGCTGACAGATGGTGTTCCAGTGTCAGCTGCGAATCCAGGAGGACCCCCAAGTTGCGAGCCCTCTCTGAGGGTGTATGTTTTCGCCCCCCAGGATCAAGGATGGACTGTCTGGGCTGTCCTTCAGGGGCAACATCCAAAGCCACTCAGTCTTATTGGGATTGAGCACCAATTTGTTCATCCCCATCCCCATCCTGACAGCTTCCAGGCATCAGCACATCACGTCTGCCGCTACACTGAGCTGGCACGGGGCAGATAGATACAGTTGTGTATCATCTGCATATTGATGGTACTTTATCCCGTGCTGTCGTATGATCTCACCCAGCGGTTTCATGTAGATGTTAAATAGGAGGGGGGACAAGACTGAACCCTGCGGCACCCCACATTTGAGGGGCCTAGGGTTGACCTCTGCCCCCCGACCAACACCGACTGCGACCTGTTGGAGAGGTAAGAGGAGAACCACAGTAAAATGGTGCCTCTCATTCCCACCTCCTCCAGACGTCGCAGAAGGATACCATGATCAATGGTATCGAAAGCCGCTGAGAGGTCAAGAAACACCAGGATAGAGGAATGCCCTCTATCCCTAGCCCGCCAGAGATCATCGATCAGTGCGACCAAAGCGGTTTCTGTGCTGTACCCAGGCCTGAAACCAGACTGAAAGGAATGTTCTTATTTTGCTGTGTTCTTTTGCTCTTGCTCCTTGTTCTATTTTCTTGGCTTCACTTTTTTTACTGTGTACTCCCCTTTCTTTTCTTATTGTTTCCTCTTGTCTCTTGTATTCCATTTCTCTTCTCCTTTTTTGTGCCTCATTTACTGCTTTAGCATGTCTCTTGAGTAAAGTAGCAGTCACAAAATCCCACCATTTTATGTAATGAATACAATCTATACCTTTTGTCATCCCAGTTTAATATTATTCCTTCAGGTACCAGCCACCTGAAATTTACATTTCTTTTAATCAGCTTTGCGGTCAAAATTAGTATTGCTTCTGTAGCTCTCTTATTCTTCTGGGGATCTGCTTCAGGACCAATTTCTTTCTCTCCGTATTGCAATGGTTCATCGCTTTCTTTTTAAGTATTTCATCTCATTGACTTTTTAACAAATTTCACATGTACCTCTCTTGAGAGTTTGTGTCTTCTTGCATAGCTCGTGTTTATTCTAAGTATTTCATATATCTCTGCATCCATCTCTTGTTTCCCTATCTTTAGGGTACCTGCAAGTAATTCTATCATCACTTCTGGAAGATCTTCCACTTTATCCTATATTCTGAAAACTTAAAAAAAATAGAGAAGACCGCCTTCTCCATTTCCAACATTATCAGTCTTTTCAAGGTCCTTATTGGCTTGTGTTAATTTTTGATTTAATTCATCAACTTTCTTCTCAGCTTCTTCTGATTTCTCTCTATTTTCTGGATTCTTTGTTCATTTTTTATCATTTGCTGAAAATTCCCCAGTCTTTAATCCATGTTGTGCATCTGTTCCTTCATCTCCTCCATTTCATTTTTCATCTCATTATGGCTTTTTGTCATGGTCTCCTGGATAGACTGAAATATCATTTATATCTATTTTTGGAATGTATTCATCTTTTCTTGTTGCAACATATCATCTAATGATCTTTGACTTGATGGACGAGAGGCAGCAGATGATGGTGTGGAAGATGCTTTTGTTTCCAATTTTAGTTAGGTTTGGAATACTCATCATTTTAATATCTAGAATTAAATCTATTGAAATGAAGAAAAATATTAATCCAAAGTAGCCCACCCAAACCACAATATCCCAAGTATCCAAGAAGTTAGGAAGGCCACACAAAATGAGTTCACTTTTCTTTGGGGGGGGGGACATAATCCCTTCCTCCCTTCTCTGTGGAGTCCCAATTTTCAAAATGTTCTTTTTTTGGAGGGGTAATCTTAGGGGTAGAAATTAGAGAGTTCTCACCCAAATCTGGTACACTGCTTTTGAGTCATTGATTCATGCTCCTTATGTCCCAATTGTCACAACTTCATTCTGGCCATAGTTGCTATCTTTTCTTACACCAGTCAGAAAGGTTCCTTTGAATCTAGCGAGGGAACCACCTTCTCCTCAAAATCAAGAAAGGGTCCCTCCTAGCTTCCTCACCCCTCCAGGGTGACTTTGGCCCCATGGGACCTCCTGGCAGACAGAAATCATGTGAGTTTTGCAGAGCCCCACTCACCCATGTCTGTATTGCAGCAATGCCAACCGGATATCCTCTGCATTCTAAATTCTTATCTATGAAAGAGCGGCAATTCATATAGCTCCCAGGGGACCATTGAGTAGAGTTTCTGTTTTGGCAGTTTCGCACCTAGTATGATCTCAATGGCACAGTCTGTGGGCTGGTGAGGGAAGAGTTCATCCAATCCCAATTCACTGAACACATCAGATAGGTCCCAATACCTCTGGGGAATGCCCTGTAATGGCTTGCCATGGGAGGCAGCAGCAGCACTTTCTTCTTTCAGATGCCTCCTGTCCCTTGCTGCTCTCCTCTTAGGATTCCCTCCTGGATGTGAGACCTGGAGAGTCCCTTTGGTCCAGTCCACACTTGGGTTCCACCTTTCTAGACAGATTAGTTCCAAAACCAGGGGCCATTCCATGCCGGGTGTCACTATGAAAGCAATAGTCTTGGAATGGCCTTCTGTGGTAAGTTGCAAAAGTTCAGTGGCAAATGTGGCCAGAGTTCCTCCTGCAATGGACCTGTTGAGCTGACAGAAAGACAAAGGGTTTTTAAGCTGCCTGAGGCGGATTCCCAGTTCTCCCACTAGGGTTGGGCTGTTCCTGCAGCGGGTGCACCCTGAGTCCAGTAGAGCTGTCAGCTTCACTTTCCTTCCTAAGGTTGGGGTTAGCAGATCTATAGAGATGTTGATGGGTTTGATTATTCCACTTACTGGGGATCATCATAGTCACTGTCTGACTAGTGTGGGCCATCCACTGGTGGCGTCAGAGTTCCAGCTCTAATGGGGGCATGGCCAGGAACTCTGCGACCTCACAACTCTTGAGGACAGTGTGTCCCTGGGGCATTGTGTTCATTGCCCTTACTCCAGATGGCCTCTCTCCCTTTTGGGTTGGGGTCTTGGCTTGGCATTCTGAAGCCAAGTGACCTTCTTTCCCACATTTGAAGCAGGCAGTTGAGTGTGGTGGCACAAAATGGGACTTGGACATCTCCCTCTTCCTCTTGGGTGAAGACCTTCTCCAGGTGCAGCTTATATAGTTCTAGTTCTGAGCCTGGTTGATCTCAGCTTCCTCAGTTAGGATGTACCAGTTATACAGGGTTCTTTGGTGGTTCCTGCAGTATCAGTGGACATCCCTGCAACTGGGAATTACCCCCATTCTTCTACGGCTCCCTCTTGCTTAGTGTCCTCACTTGCTGTGCAAGTGGTAGCACTTTGAATGCACATATTCTGGATGGCTTCTTTCATGAGGCTCATGGCTTGCTTCATCAGTTGGTCAGAATGGGCTGGGGCTTCCTCCATCTTGTAGTCATCATAGAGGGTTTCCAACTCATGCTTTCATCCATGCTGCCATGGATGAAGGTGATTCCCTTGCTTCTGCCATCCGAGTCTTCCTTCTACCTCATGTTGATGGACCAATGCAGCTTTGCAGAGCTGCTTGAAGAGATGTCTTCTTGGCCCATGCACTGAGGCTCTCCTCATGTTGAGCTTTAGCGGAGGTCTCCCCCAGCACTTGGCTTTTTGTGGTTGCTGCCCTGGGTGGACATTGTGTGCATGGTAGGTAGGTCTGGAGCCTCCCCGGGTTGATCAATTTGCAGATCCTGCCTAATGTAAGTTCCTGACTCGCCAGTCCTCTCAAGAAAGCAGAACTCTTGAAACAATTAACATTTGAAAAGGAACTTTTATTGGAAGACAGTGATAGCAGGGAAAGTGTAGGCAGGATCTGAAGTTTCCCACTCAAAGTGTTAGGTTAAATCCCTCCCTTTTTAATTGTTGCTATACGTCCCATAAGTGATAATTGAATATTCTTCCAATTTTCTAAATCTTTCTTTATTTGGATGTATAGCAACAATTATAATGAATATCTTACCAAAAATCCTATTCCTGTTGCAAGCCGCACCTATTAATCCAGGTAAAAAATTCTTTCAAGAATTAAAGAAAATAACCACTAGGTTCATTTGGCAGGGTTGAAAACTAAAGTCAATGCAAGACAGCAAGAAGTGGGGAGGGTTAGCATTACCAAATTGGGATTTATATGCATCAGCAGTAACAATGACAATGGTGAAGGACTGGATAGAGCTAAAGAATAAAAGAATTCTGACCTTAGAAAGCCATGACCTGCAGGCAGGCTGGCATACTTTTCTATGGGATGATAAAAATAAAACACACAAATACTTTCAAAATCATTTAATCAGAAGAGCCTTACTGCAACAATGGTTCAAAATAAAAAAAATCCACTATGTGAAAATCCCAAATTGGAACAGAAAGGCTGACCAACAGAAAGGATGACTCACCCAAATTTTACAGATTAGAACAAAATCCTAAAATACAGAGACTTAATTGATAGACAGGGAAATTTAAAAACAATTGAAGATTTGGCAGATCAGAATATGAAAATTGATTGACTAACTTACCTCCAAATCAAAACTAAATACAATAAAGATACTAAAATATATGGCATCGAAACAGAAATAGAACCACACGAATTGGATAAAATTATTCAAAGCCCAGATAGAAAGATGATAGGGCGAATATATAAATTCCTCCTGAAGTATAAAATGGAAGAGGAAATTGTGAAAGAACAAATGATAAAATGGGCGCAGAACTTTGGCTATAATATTGAATTAGACAAATGGGAAAAAATTTGGGGGAATAAATTTAAAAATGACACTATCAGTTCCATACAAGAAAAACCAGTACAAAACGTTTTACAGATGGCACCTGGCACCATCAAGGTTAGCTAAAATCTCAACAAATATGTCCTCAAAATGCTGGAAATGTGAATCGGTACATGGAACATATTATCATTTATGGTGGACCTGTGAAGAGGCAAAAAAAATTTGGGAAAAGGATCAAAAATTGGCTGGAGGCAATAACAAGGGTTAAAATAGATTGGAAACCTGAAGTTTTTTTATTAGGAATTATGTTGGTAAAATACAAAAAAGAAATCCAATATTTAATACTACATATACTTACAGCGGCAAGGATCACCTTGCCTAGAAATGAAAAAACAAACTAACCCCAAATGAAGATGAAATAATAAGAAAGATTATGGACTGTGCCGAAATGGATAAATTAACAAAAGAAATACAGGGAAAGGAAGAATCATGATTCTACCAGATATGGGATAAATGGTATAGGTGGATGGAGGAAAGAAACAAAAATCAATGAAAGAATATAACAACGCTCAAAAATAATAGTTATGAGTAAATAAGAGGGTTAAGAATGGTGAAATCTAAATGAAATACGATAGAAGGGGAAATAATATAATGTGAGCGATATCAATTGATGATTGCTAAGATAAAAAACAGGAAGTTCCTGTTCGCACTGTATTGTATAAATGTGGTGTACGTCTAATTTTTGTCTGTGTGTATTTTACATGTTTGTTAATAAAAATCTTAAAAAAATAAAAAAAATAAACCCCTCCCAATGTCCAGTTCAACATCGAGCCAATCCCAAGATGTGAAGGTGTTTTGAGAACCTCAGACAGAGAAGGTGATAACTGTCAACTCCCAGGTGCTTCAGTTTCACTTTCTCGAATGGTGAGACAGAACATATGGCTTGAAGCACATTCCTTTTCCCCTTCCCTACTGTGACCTGAGGCACATTCCTTCCCCCCTCTCTATTTCTCACAAGGTACAGCAAAGCAAGTGAAAACCCTGTGCAAAGAATTCCCCCCTCCCAAACATTCCCCCCTCCAACCAGAATGGCAGCATCCTGATAATAACTATTAGACCTGACACTATCTCTGGTGCTGCCTACTGCAATGGATGAGACCACTCCATCAGTTGCTGAGGCTGGAAGCAGCTAGTCATCAGGTTGTGCGGCTTGGGTGAGGGCTTCACAAACTTTGAGTTTCTCGAAGGCTTCTTGCATAAACTTGAAGGTTTGTTGCATCATCCAATCGGCCTGGTCATGCTCTCCACTCATCTCCACCTCCTCTAGCTCTTCCAGCTCTAACTGCTGTGCCTACCAGCTGCTCTGACTTCCACGAGTGAAGGTCACCCCCATGGGTCTCTCTTCCCAGTCTTCCTTCCTCAGGACACTCAGGGATCACCTGGGTCTCAGTGAGTTGCTGCAGCTCTTTGTGTCCCTCATCTGAGCTACTCTGAGAGATCCAGCCCAGGAAGGACCTGAACGAAGCCTCCCCCAGCATTCAATTTCCTCCCGGTCTCTCTCTTGAGCCAGCATTGCATGCATGAATTCCACAGTAGAGGTGATGTCCTCTCTGGGTTGATGAAAATTGCAGTTTTAGCCTAAAGCCAGACCTTCCCCAATCTGATTATTTAGGGAAGAAAAACTCTCGATGCCATTTAGTTAAAATGAAAGGTATTTTTACTAAGAGATGCTGATTGCAGTAGGTTCAGGTGGAATCTAAGGCTCCCATGCATCAATACAGAACTAACCCCTTAGTTTCTCCAGCCCTCCCCCATGGTCGGTCCCTGTGTAGCCCATCTGGACCCACCAAGATGTTTTGCAAAATGCTGAGGTGTTTGGGCTGGTGAAATTCCAATCTCAGGGGAAACATCCTTGAAGATGCCAACATGAACATGATTCCAAACTGATCTGATATTCCTCAACTCCCCCTCCCAATTTCCAACAATAAAAGTATGCAGCTTTAGTGCCCATTTGGTCCCCCCTCCCTTCCCCAATTCATTGATTGCATTGGTTGCAGCGAGGCACCAAATCAAAAGTGGTGGACTTGACAATCAAGCAAAGAGTAACCCAGAATGATTAGTTATTTTTAAAAAAATAGAATATAGATGTTACCATTTTAAATGCACCAAGAATTCTAATTTTTAAAGATCTTTGTAGAGGCTTGTGGCATTTCATTTCCACATCTCTTGAAACCAAAGCAAGTTTCATCAAGGAAAGGTATCTCAAATAGGAGGATTGCAGCATTTTCCAAGAAGGAAATTCGTATAATCCCCGACCTCCGATCCTTCCGACGCACCCTAAAAAGTTGGGTTTTCCAGCAAGCCAGCCTGGCCTGAACAAAAGAAAATAAATTATTGATCATTGTTAATTTTAATTTGATTTTTTTTAAAAAAATATGTTATTGTCAATTCTTATTGGGTTTGTTTGGGTTATTCTATTTAATTTTTAAAACTTTTGTATTATGTGTTTCTTTTAATGTTGTACGCAGCCCTGAGTCCTTGGGAGAAGGGCGGCATATAATCTAATAAACCTAAATATACCATTAATTAGCTTGAATTACTTGATAAAGAAAAAAAATACAGGAGAGTTCTACTGCATCTGTTTAGCATAAGAATCATGGGGAAGTCACTTTTCAATTCTTATTAAAAGAATTACTTCTTAAACAAAAATATGCCAAGAGTTTCAAAGGATCTTCCAGAAGAGTACTAAGAAGAAAGATAATCAAAGCAACTTCTTCTCAATAGCTTTTCTCATCTGTCCCTTACATTCTGTCAATGGACCCAATGAATATTTGCATAATAAAAACTCCATAATAAAAGGTTTTCTTTATGACCCAATCATAAAGACATTTATGAATAAGAAATTAACTTGGCAGAAAAACTAAGGACAACTATGTGATTGTAGCTGAAAAGGTTGTAACTCTCTTTTCCTCCAAACATTTTGCTTTGTACATTAGAAAGAGAATGCCACCTAATTCCTATTTTGTAAAATTACTGGACCAAAATAATTATTTGTGTTTGTGTCCTGTTCATGAAAAAAGTCAGCTTAACAGACTACCAACATATGTAGAAATTTTTTAGCTGCTACAACACTCTACTTAAACTAACAGATCTGTGATTGAACGTAAGGGAGACAAACTACATTTCCTTTGCTTAAACATTTTTCTGCAGAATTGGTGTACACACAAAACTAACCTTAAAACAATTACTATTTCCCCTTTGTTCCTTTTCAAAAAAGGTTTTGGGAAGCAACCTGAATGAGAGAAAATCAAAGGTAGTGTTGCTGTTTTTTTTAAAAAAAAATGTAGGGAGGATTCACAATGAAATGTGATGAAGTATATTGCTTTTTATTCATGTCTACTTTAAAAAATATTTATGTGTCATATTGTATATCACATCCAGAATGTATGCAAGAGAAATGTAATAATATAATTAAGAGAAAGCATAATACACAATAAATATATCATCTATTTAAGGCCAAAAATTAATGAAACAACATTAATATGATCATGTGAACATTGATCAATTATAAGATGTCTGGAAGTGCTTTTTGTTGTTCCAAGATCATAAATAGTAATTTGGCATTAAATATTTGCGATCAAGACCAGTAACCTTTTTCAGTCTCATGGCATTTTTTTTAATTAAAGTATATATTTGTCCCATGCCTATAAGCCTGCCCCTGACATTTCATATACAAGATATCTTGCTGCAAAAGGTCAGGCAGTATGGTTATAAATGGAAAAGAGATTAAAAGTGTTATGAAGCCACAGTGATCAGAAAGTGAGTTAAAGGTGGAACATTTCTTCATATCCTTGTTTGGACATCTAAGAGCCAATCCCTAGCAGAGTTTCATTATGGTAACAGCAAAGCAAGCAAATCTGTTCATCAAAAATGTAGAAAGAAGTGTTTTATATGCTTGCCTGAAAAGAACATTGTTGAAGTGGCATTTTAAATGCTGGTAGAAGAAAGTAAAATTGAGCTACACCAAAACTCACACAGAAAAACAGTACTAAAATTGTATAAAATTGGGAGGAAAGGATATTAGAACACTAAGTATTATATATATACTATATATATAACTTATTATTATATATATAAGTTCAGTAGACTATTATGCAACAACAATGTAGAAATGACATTACTATTTTAAGATGATATAAAGTTATAGGATTAGTAAATAGACAAGAATCAGTTGAAAAGGGGCCAATTCATATAATCATTTAGAATATTTACATTACAGTGACTCACCCTAAATCTGCTACACATACTGATTCTAAGACATCAGTTAGAATTAGGGGTGGGTTCAACCGGTAGGGACCGGTACGGCCGTACCAGATGGTTGAAATTTAGCATGCCTTCCCATACCTGTTGATCAGGAGGCCCCATATCGGAACGCTCCCTCCCCTCATTCACTCTTTCACTCGCCCCGCCCATCCACACCATGCTGCTGAAACGTTCTCAGAAGAACCAGAAGAAAAAAGAACTGGTGAGTGGCTGGGGTGGGGGGATGTTGGGGAAGAGGGAAGAGGCAGAGGGGCTGCTGGAAGAGTGTGTGCATGTGCACAGGCTGTGGGTTTTAAAAATGTTTGAGTGAATCCAGGAAGAGGGAAGAGGCAGAGGGGCTGGAAGATACTGTAGGAACACACACTTCCAGCCCCTCTGCCTCATTCCTCTTCCTGGATTCACTCAGACGTTTTTAAAACTCACGGCCTGTGCACAGCACACACTCTTCCACTCTTTTAAAAATGTCTGAGTGAATCCAGGAAGAGGGAAGATGCAGAGGGGCTGGAAGTGTGTGCATGTACACAGACTGTGAGTTTTAAAAATGTCTGAGTGAATCCAGAAAGAGGGAAGAGGCAGAGGGGCTGGAAGAGAGTGCGTTGTGTACAGGCTGTGAGTTTTTAAAACTTTGAGTGAATCCAGGAAGAGGGAAGAGGCAGAGGAGTTGGAAGTGTGTGTGTAAGGTGGTCAGTAATGTTGAAGACTGGCAGGGACAGCAATATTTCCTCTGTAAGTAGCTGTTTTATTGTTTTGTGTACTTATTTTATTCTTATTTAAGTAGTAAGTGCACAAAATAATAAATTTCCCTTTTTTATATCTTCTTTTTTTTTAATAATAAATGTTTTTTTTAATTTTAATTGGAACAAGTACAGCATCTTTCTTTACATCTGTAGAAAATATATCAATCGATTACAGATCCTCCACGGTCAACAAACATAACTCATATTAACTTAAGCATTATTACATATCCATTTTCATTTGACTGTAATTATTATTTAAAAATATTAATACAAATAATAATCTTGAACAATACCTGCCCACACCAGTGGGAAAAGAAAAAATCAAAAGAAAAGGCAAAAAAAAATTAAAATAGAACAAACAAAAAAGACAAAAACGACAAAGGACAAGGCAGGAAAAAAGAACAAAACACAGGTATCTATTATAAAAAAGAAGAAGTATATCAACTGGTTACAACATGCTTTGGTGCTTCTCTTCCATTAACTCATATTAATTCAAATATCTTAACTCAAATGTTTACCATATTAGCATCATTATACCTCCAGTTTTAATTACCTATAGTTATTTAAACATCCTTCATCCTTAGCTATGCCAAAGAATTAATCCATAACACATGCTGACATTTCATTTACTTACTTATAAAGTCCTCTATTTACATCAAATCCTCATATCCTATTTTAGCTGAGCATCCATAATATTTAGTTATATCATATATCATAACATTTTCCCAGTATTGATTAACATTTGATTGTATGTTTTATTTAGTTTTTATAATAGTGATAATTATTATAATTAATACTCTTTATGTATAATCCAAAAGTATTTTCTCATATCCAATTGTTATTTATCATGTCGACTCCACATTATATACATTACTATCAATATCAATTATTATTCAGCTATATCTGTTACAAAGAGAGCAATTAGGTAAGCTAGATTTCAATTGTATTCTTCAATCTATCAGCCAATTCCACATTATATACATTACCATCAGTATCAATTATTATTCAGCTATATCTATTACAAATTAAAGTAATCAGATTTAGCTAATTTTAAGTTATATTCTTCATCTGTCAGCCTGTGTCTCTCCAACAGCAAAATTTTCTCAATCCAATTGCCATTCGTTGAGTAAGTTTACCAAATGTTTTTATAAGCAAGTCCAGACGAAAATATCTTCGCACCTTTTGGCTCTGAATGTCAGTGATGAAATAATAATGTTGTCCCGGGCTTGTAAAACTTTTCAAATTGACTTTAATTCTCCAGGGTGGAGTTTCCATTTCTCCTACACTCTGTCTCTTTAAATGAATCTTCTTTATAGCTCCCCCCCTCCTTTCTTCCTCTGAGATAGACCAGACGCCATTTCTCACATTTTCCATTTGTATTTCAGGAACATTCAAACATTCAACGATCTCAGTTTTTCCTTCATATTTTAAAATCAGATGATCCAATTTTCTTTCCAATCTCTGAAAGGAGTCAAAAAGCTCTCGACATGCGGAAAAAAGAATCTGGAATGAGACCTTAGAAGTATTTTCATACGCCATGATGTGTCGCAGTTAAAAATTACAAGTAAGGACACGCTGGAAACTGTGCAATCTTATCTGATCGTAAACACAGCCAGGTAATAAAAATGTCAGATCGTGAAGGGCTAATTAGTAGAAAGTTGACTTTACGATCCACTTAAAAAGAGTCAGTGAGGAGGGCTGCCAAAGCGTTCCTTGAAGCGTTTAAGAAGTAAAGTAGCCACCAGCCATAAATCCATTAAAAAAAAGACCAATTCGCCGCTAGATTCTTCTATTTTTTGGTTTCAATTAGCTTAAGCTTTTAGTGCGGACAGTCTCTCTTGAATAATAAAATCAGCTTACCAGATGACATCACTTCTGCCATTCTTAGGGGCAACCTGCAGTTTCAGTTAGCACGCAGCTAATCCAGAAAGGAATTGACACGAGGAGTTAATACCCCCCCCCAGAGACTTTGCGAATGTCTCTGAGGTCCTGGGTCTCTCCTCACCTTCACTGTCAGCTAGGGTCCAAAGAACCCGTCCAAAAATCCTTCGGAATAGAGGAATTTCAGGAATAGCCTGAAACTCCATCTTCTCACTGCTAAGCCCCGCCTTCTCTCCCTTATATCTTCTTTTTGTAGGTCATTCTTTGGGGCAAAGAATTCAGTGCCATCGACTTGGCCACTCCCAGCCAGTCACATGACTGCCAAGCTACTCCCACCTGGCCATATAACTGTCAAGCCACTCTCACTCAGTCACATGACTGCCAAGCTACTCCCACCCGGTCACATGAGCACCAAGCCACTCCCACAAAACAGGCCACACCTACAGAATAGGTTCTAAAAAATTTTGAAACCCATAACTGGTTAAAATCCAGGAGAATGTGGGTTCTAGTTTTGTCTTAGGCATGAAAGTTGATTGGGTGACTTTGGACCAATCATTCTCTTTCAGCCAAGCCAAACTCACAGATTTATTTTGGAAAAAATAGCATGGGGAAGTAATGTTAGGTATGTTTGCTGACTCTTTATAAAAATAATAGAGGTGGGATAACAATAAATAAATAATACCATATTAAATAAATACATAAAAAAAAAAAAATATTTCAAATTTGAAAAATGTTGTTCCAAGCATTCCAGTAACAATTCTGCAGTTCAGTCTTAATCACAAAACACCTCCTTAGGACTTGAAACATTTTCAAATGATTAGAACAACTTGATTCCCACACAAAATATGTTTCAAACTTGAAACATTTTGTGCAACTCTAATAGTTAGGTGAACAGATCATGTCAATAATATACTTTCCTAGTTGAAACAGCAACTTAATTCTGTGTTCATAATAGTACACCTCATCCAGTTTGACTGTATTAATGTACTGTACAATATGTTTGATTCTGTCCAGCCCCCAAATCAACTGCAAATCATTCTGAATTCTGTAATATATTCCAATTTGTGACACATTAATTTTCATTCCAATTTTCATTGAGCTTCATGGAGCTAAAATTGCCCAACATCTTATTAAATCTCTGTTTTATAAAAATTGAACAGAAGGAATTTGATTCTTTTTAGCATTAAGGCAAACTGCAAATTGCATTACTTGCAAAGCTCCTGTTAATGAAATAGCTCCAATATAATTAGCCATTATCCCAAGTTCTTCATTTCAAGAGAGACTAATGTGATTTGTGGATTATCTGAAGCTGCTTGTCAACTTTATTAAATCCATCCTTTTTAAATTCTAAATGTGATTTTAGCTGTAATTATCAAAACACTATTTTAACTGATGCCTTCTGTCTGAAACTAAAAACCAAACAAAATTGCTTACCATTGGAAAAAATCATATTGCATATTTGATAATTACCTTTAACAATCTATTTATCTAATTGCATCAAGATTTATGCATCCATTTTCAAATTGATTCCTTCATAGCATCTGGCTACAAGGGCAAACGAATTTCCTATATATGTTTTTTAATTATCTTTTTTTAAAATCTCCAGCTCTATTAACATATAAATGAACAATTTCTCCTATTAGTCCAATTTATAAAATCTGTTTGTTAGAATATGGAATAAATGAACATTTCTTATTTCTGCCAAATCGTTTAGTAATCCCAAATCTAGTTCCCATTTCCTTTATTGTTTACATAAAATTTTGTTAAATTAAAAATTTAAAAATTAGGTGGGGGAAAGGGTGGGCCCTATAGCCCTGATATAAGCAAACTATATGCAAAATGAAAACATTTTCAATTTCAATAAGGCTTGTAAAGGGAGTCACTCTATGGCAGTGGCCCCCAATCTTTTGGGCTCCAGGGACCGATTCTGTGGCGAGATGTTTTTCTGCAGCCTGAAGGGGGTGTGGTTTTGCATGCTGCCTGCATCCCATAGATGTGATTTTGCTTGTTTGCAGGGCCTGGTATCTGGCATGAGCAGTTTTCAGACCTCTCCTTTATAAAACCTATTAGTCAATGTACAAAGAATTTCAGAAGCCTAGACATGCTCATGGTTAGCCACAAGATTTAAATACTGTTTTAAGCATTTATACAAGCCACAAGTATAGGACCTCATTCTCCAAAAAGTCCTTTAACTCAGGTGTCCCCAACCCCCAGGTCACGGTCCACTACTGGGCTGTGGCCTATTTGGAAGTGGGTCATGTGAGTGGTTAGCTGGAGTGCACATGCTGTCAGCATTCCAAGTATCATGTAGAATTAAATCAGAGTCCAAGGCAAAACGATCCTTAAAGTTCCAATTTAATAAATCAGACATCTTGGCATTATGCTATGAAATCCCAATTCTAGAAATTCCATCAGAATCCCACCCAGTTAAAAGTTCATGATCTTGTCCCCATACCCACAATCCATAACATGGTCCAATCTCCTTCTTCCATGCTAGTGCCCATGTCCAACTGCTTCCGATCAGGTGTAAAGGTGCTGAGACAAAAGATGACCTTGAGCTTCTAGAAAGGATTTTTTTATTTTGAAAAAACACATTCTACCCCTTGCTATTCTCTCCCCTTAATGAGAGTGTGGCAGGCCAAAGATTCTTAAAGGAGCCGCTGCAGGCCTGACACATGCACACAGGCCCGCTACTTGGGCAGGTCAAGCTGCACGCATGCGTGCCGGCCCACCATTCACGCGGCCCAGTTCCCTCTTGCCTCCTGCCAGGCTGCCAAGCTGCCAAGCTGCAAAGGTTGGGGACCATTGCTCTAATTCAATGTCATTCTTTTTTTCCTTTTAAGAGATGCCATGTTCTGCCATTGTCCCCTCATTGTTTGGATTAAGAAAAAGAATTGAGAAGGAGGAATTGGCTAGGAATGAATACTAGGAAGAGTATAAAAATGAAACTAGAAACTGGAGCATATTCTCATTCTCACTACCCTTTTCCAGTAGTGACCAATGATTTATTTCTGTCTCAACTTACGTCCATGCAAAGAGAGTCATATTGATGGGACACCAAATTACAACTTTTAAAAAGCAAACTACTGTATGTTCTCATAGCTGCTGACTTCACATCTCTTGATTGGCACCTTCTGTTCACTGGCTGTAATACTACAGAAGACTATTACAACACTTTTTTGTTTGAAATCAACAGAGTCATTAAACTACACGTACCATTGATAACCCCTAAAGCAAAAAACCCTCACCTCAAATTATTAAGAGGCTCTTTAGTTCCCCTCCACTTTTTTCCATTAGAGTGATATCATCTGCATATCTGAGGTTATTGATATTTCTCCTGGCAATCTTAATTCCAATTTGTGTTTCATCTAGCCCCACCTTTCTCGTGATGTGCTTTGCATATAAGTTAAATAGGCAGGGCGACAGTATACAGTATACTCCTTTTCCAATTTTGAACCAATCAGTGGTTCCGTGTCCAGTTCTCACTTTTGCTTCTTGACCTGCATATAGGTTTCTCAAGAGACAAATAAGATGGTACTCCCATCTCTTTATGAACTTGCCACAATTCATTGTGATCCACACAATCAAAGTGTAATGGCTCCTCTCCTAACTTAAGAAAGTAAAGACTCTTGAAATGGATTATTTCAAAAGGAACCTTTAATTAAGCAGAATGGAAACCATTAGAGGCAAAGCAGCATCTGAAAACCTTTAGGCAGTGCAAGTGGGATTAAACTGATAATGACCCCTCCTCTTTGTCAGAATGCAGATTCTGGCCAATACACAAGTGTGAAGATGTTTCCTTAACTCTTCTGCCCTGAGAGTCGAATAAAACACAAGTTCCCATGACTATCTCTAGTTTGAAATTAAAGTAAGATATCCCACATGGCCATCATAAAAATCCCTCCAGAGGTGCTGGGACCTCCAGCCTTCTGGCGACAGGAAACCAGTCAATGAAGCAGAAGTAGATGTTTTTCTGGAATAACAATACCTGGCTATAGTAAACAATATAGGCTTAATATAATCTGTGAATCGTCTGTCTGTCTGTCTGTCTGTCTGTCTGTCGGTCTGTCTATCATCTGTATCTTTAACTGCCACTTGGTATATTATGCCTTAAGTGTTGGACCACAGAAGCCCAGGTTCAAGTTCATACTTAGCCATTTGGAGTCAAGGAGGCTTACTGGGCAATTTTGGGACAGGCATTCTCAGGTTGGGAGTCTATGTGGTGAGGTGAAAGGAAGACTATGGTGACGTGTGTGACATGATCACACAAGTGTTACAATTTATATTTGTGACATTAGCTACATGACATCAAGTTGGTGTCTTGCAATTTGCTATGTATGTAGCTGACTGTTAGAAGAAAATTGGAAGAGGGACTCTTAAGTATACCACCTTGAGTACAGAGAGACAGGGAAGATAATATTCTAAATAAATAAACCAATGTGGTTACTCAAGAGAAAACTCTCATTTATCTTTTTTTTTTTAGAATTTTTATTTTATACACATAAGCACATCAACAGAACACATAAACACATTAACAAAAATAACCACATAACTTAAAAACAACATAGGAGCAATAAGTTCCATCGTATATCATACAGCAGTTCCGAATCGGTTTCTTTGCAGTTAGTGTTTTCCCTTCTATACATTTCTATCTTGCGTTCATAATCTCGTTATTCATTATCCATTTTTATATACATTTCTTTATTTATTTATACTTAGCTACTTATGATCAAATATTATTTACCTATATTGTGCTTTATATTTTTACTGTCATTTATTCTCTTACATACAGTTATAGGTATACATTCACATAGTTATTCTTTTTCTTTGCCATTCTTATATTGTTATTATTCCATTTAAAAGGATATAAGGTATAATTTGGAATGTATTGTTTACCATCCTTCACACCTGCTATGACACCACCTTATTTTCTCTTTCTTTTCTTCCTCCCTTCCTTCTCTACTTCCTTCCTTCCTCCTCTCCTTCCCCTTCTTCCCTCCCTTACTTCTCCCCTACTCCTACCCTCTGTCTTCTCCTTCCTACCCTCTCTCCTTCTCTTTTCTCTCTTCCTCCCTCCTCTCCTTTCTTTCTCTCCCTCCCACCTACCTCTCCTTACCTCTTTCTTCTTCCCCTACCTCTCCTCCACATCTCACCTTATTTTCTCTTTCTTTTCTTTTTTTTTTAAAATATAATTTTTATTAAACATTATTACCTTTAAAAAACAAGAAGAAAAATACAACAACATAAATACAACGACATAAGCAAGACAAATCATACAACAATATAGAGTAAAACATACAGATACAAATGCCGTTTTAAACATACAACCCCCCCCCCCCCACGGTGACAGTCATTCACAGCCCAATTTTTTCTTTCTTTCCTCATTATTAGGTCTCTAAGCCACATCTTCTCATTGCAAGATTCAGGGATCTATTACGGTACCTACGTTAACTTTCCCCATTTTAAGTCCCTGCTGTTCTCCTAGTCGCCCACATATACCATAGGTTCCAGCTAAGATAATGTTCTGTTTCTCCTTTGTCTCTCAGCCAGCCCGTCATTCTGTCCATTTCTGCACATTCGTAGATCTTTTTAATTATAGCATCTTCCGACGGTATAGTGGTGGATTTCCAAGATTGTGCATAGGTTATTCTTGCAGCCACAATTATATGCAGGCTCAAGTGCCATATTGAACTGCTTCTCTTTCTTTTCTTTTCTCCCTCCCTTCCTCTCTACTTCCTTCCTCCCTCCTCTCCTTCCCCTTCTTCCTTCCCTTACTCCCCTACTTCTCCCCTCTTTCTTCTCCTTCCTGCCCTCTCTCTTTCTCTTTTTCTCTCTTCCTCTCTCCTCTCCTTCTCTTTCTCTCCCTTCCACTCACCTCTCCTTACTTCTTTCTTCTTCCCCTACCTCTCCTCCACATTTCTTCTTCCTCTCTCTTCCACCTCCACTTCTTTCCTTCCTTCTTCCCTTCCTTTCTTTTTCTATTGTTATAGGTGTCTCTTTCAAATCCAGTTTATGTTTTCTTGAGGGTGTTATTTCCTCAAGTCCTTTTTTTCATATCATTTCCTTTTTTCTCTATCATTCTACAGTCTATATGCCAGCTATCATCTTGATTTGATTTCATCAATCATGACCCCCTTGTTTTACTCATAATTATTTTTGAGAGTTCTATTCTTTCATTGCTTTTTATTTCTTTGCTCCATCCATCTATACCAATTAACCCATATCTGGTCTACTTTCAATTTCTTAGGAATATTAAACATCTGGGCTCTTTTTTTAAGTGTGTTCAATCCATTCAAGTTTATCGACATAATTATTATTTCTTGATCCATCTTTAGTTGAGATTGTTTCTTTTACTTCTAGTTTGTATCTGACTTTTCCCTCTCGCGCCTTTCTTCTCTGCTCTCTCTCTTTCTTGCCTCTGTTCTTCTTTCCTGCTTCTTCCGCTGTCTTCTAATGTTTCTTCCTCTTGACCTCTGCATTCTAGTTCCACTTTGCTTCCTTGTTCTCTTTCCCTATTGCAGTGTTCTTCATAGAATTTGTGTGCTTCTTCTAAATTCTCTATCTTATATCTTTTTCCTTGCCAAGATACCAGAACCCCTTCTGGTACCAACCATCTGTACATTATTCTATTTTTATTTAACTCGTTTGTTAAGAATTGGTATTGCCTACGTTGTTCCCGAATTCTCCGTGGGATCTGTTTAAGCGTGGTCAGCTCTTTTCCCTGTAGTATAATCGTTCTTCTCTAGTTTTTTGTACACTTCATCTCTGGCAGTTTTCTTAGCAAACCTTACATGCACTTCTCTCGGGAGTCTATTTCTTCTTGCGTAGTTAGTATTCACCCTGTAAGCCTCATCAATATTCCCTCTCACTTCCTGTTCTTTTTTTTTTGCAGAAATTCAGTGAGGGTATTAATCATTTTTTCTTTCAGGTCTTCCCCCTTCTCTTCCGGTATGTTTTGAAATCTTAGGTAGAATGCCGCTTTTTTGTTTTCAAGTCAGATTATTGATAATTCTAATTCCTTATTAAATTGTCTATATTCTATTTCCATCTTTCCCATCTTCTGATCTGAGTGTTGTATTTTTTCTTCCATACATTGAATTTTATGTTCATTGATTGTTAAGGCATTCTGTATCTTTTCGACTTTATCATCTACATTCTTGATAGTTCCTTTCAATTCCCATTTCATTTTTTAATTCTTTATGATTCTTCCTTGACTCTTCTTGGCTTTTTGCCAAAGTCTCCTGTATTAATTGGAGCATTGATTGCATGTTCTGCATCGTTGGTGCTGGTCCCGCTGATTCTGCCATCTTTTCAGCTTTCTCCAACCCCCACGCACTCTCGATTGACCTTTAGTTTGAGGAGGGGGGTGTTGCTGAACTCACATTGGGTATGGCCTTTTTCCCTAATTTTACTGAGGTTGCCATTTTTAACCCCTATTTGTCCTTGCCCACAATTGGCTATAACTTTAACCTTGTTTTTACTTTATCAGTAATATCAATAATATCAATAATTGTATAATCCACTATTCAGCAACAATTCAACTATTAACCTTCCTTGATATCACCTTTCAATACTTAAACATTCCTATGTAGTATTCTATTAATTAATTTGATTAATATATATTATAAATGTATATATCACACTCTTATCTTATATCAATAAATGTTTCTCAATTTTATCGGTTTTAGAATATTCACTTCTGATAATTAGTCTCTCTATATTCTCTTACGACAAGCTTCGCCATTCAAATTTACAGTCCACTAGGTGTCGCTCTCTCCTTAGAATCTCTGTTAATATCCACGAAGCAAAAGTCTATTTCCCGACAGATTTCTGTTCCAAGCTCCTAGTCAGATAAATATCAAATGCTTAAAATGTTTAAAAGTTCAACACAGCAGCAGAAGGACTGGTGAGCAGAAAGAAAAGGGAACTCCGTTTACCAACCCGCCTATTAAGCAGTCACTTCTTTGAACCTTCCAACTCTTTTCAGCAACTTTTATCTTCTGGAGTCCATGTCAGGTTTTCGTTCTTACTGTGGCTGATCTTTAGGCTCTTCCAGCTGCTCCCTTCCTGTCCGTTATAACACAGCATCTCTGCTCCGCTCCTTCTCGGCAAAATTGTACTGTAAAAAAAGCCTCTCTCCCGGCTACTTCTCCTTCTCCAGCGCACCCTCTCTGCCAGTTTTCGCATTGCACTCCTCTCTGGATTGTCAGCAATAATAACAGCATCCGATTTCAACTGCTTTTATCTCTGTTCTTCCTTCTATGCGGCCGCCATTGCTAAGGTCCTAACCAAAAGGTAGGATATTTCTTCGCCCGTTTAGGGGGTTTCTCCTATCCGCAGGGGATTTGCCTTATCACCCCAGCGTCTACAGAGTATCCCCTTTGATCTGCTGATCTCTTCGGGATCAGCAGAGCCCAAATGAAGAGGTTAGAGTTAGGGGTTAGGAGAGTTCCCTTACCCCGCTCTAGGCACAATGATGTCACCACCGGAAGCGCCATTTATCTTAATAGGGAACAATATGGCATCTGTGGGGAGGGGCCCAAATTAGATTACCAATTAATTTGCTCCCATATTTCCCATCTGACCAATCTCTATTCCATGTGGCAGATTATATGTATAATATATTTATATACAGAAAGTGTATATATTAAGGGTGTTTGGAGTGTTCAGGGAGGGGGGAGCACCTCTGTTGTAGTGGCATGTTGTGTCCTTTTAGGGCACCTTGTCCACCTTTGGTCCACACCTGTCACTCAGCTCTCAGTAGCTGGCTCCCAGTAGCTGTAGCATGCGCAATGGCCACACCCCAGGCAACAGCTTCTACAGGCTGGCCAAACCATGTTGAGGATAGCCGTTGGATCATTGACTTTCAGCAAGATATGGATTTGTCCATCCTGAGTATGTGAAGGCAGATTCCAATGGATTTGGGTGGATAAAACCTACCAGAATAGTAGTCTTGTGTCAATGGTAGTCAATAGTGGTCATGAAGGCAGTCTCTGCAAGTGATGTACTATGCTAAGAGCACAGCAAGACATGAAAGACACCCTGGTCAACCACTGCACCCAGCCCATCTCCAATTGTCTCAACTTTTGTCCTGCCATTGGAGCAGGATGGAATCTGGGAAGAGAGAGTGGGGCTTACTATGTGTACCTCTCCCTCACTTTAATCTAATTCACGCACAAGTCTTGACATTCCCCAACTCCCTTAAACCTTTGAAGTCTTGTGGCAATGGGTGAGCAAACGAAGCAGCAGGTGTAGATACACTGGGAGCTGTAGCTGCAGACCTGCACACTGTTTAACTGTTTAACTGTTTATTTAATTTATAGGCTGCCCAATCCCGGAGGACTCCGGGCGGCTTACAGAAACAGACATTAAGAAAAATTAAAAACAGATAAAAGCACGACAAATTTAAAAAGACACAACATGCACCCAATCTAAGCAGGCTGGACCTCAATCCAGAGGTCAACAGCCCAGGCCTGATGGAATAGCCAGGTTTAATAGCTTTTCAGAAGGCCATGAGAGTGGTAGGGTACGGATCTCTGGGGGTAGCTCATTCCATAGGGCCGGAGCGGCAACAGAGAAGCCCTACTCCGAGGCATCGCCAGCCGGCATTGTCCAGCTGATGGCACCTGGAGAAGGCCCATCCTGTGCGATCTTATCGGTCTTAGGGAGGTGTGTGGCAGAAGACGGTCTCGAAGATATCTGGGTCCTAGGCCATGTAGGGCTTTTAAAGGTGATAACCAGCGCCTTGAATCGTGCTAGGAGACCAATAGGAAGCCAGTGCAGTTCGTGGAGGATAGGTGTAATGTGGGTGTACCTAGGTACACCCAGTATCGCTTGCGTGGCTGCATTCTGGACTAATTGTAGTCTCCGAACACTTTTCAGGGGCAGCCCCATGTAGAGCGCATTACAGTAATCCAGACTTGAGGTGACGAGGGCGTGAGTGACTGTTTGCAGTGCCTCCCGGTCCAAATAGGGCCGCAACTGGTGCACCAGGCGAACCTGGGCAAAGGCTCCCCTGGTCACAACTGACAGATGATGTTCCAACGTCAGCTGCGGATCCAGGAGGACCCCCAAGTTGCGGACCCTCTCTGAGGGGAGCAAATTTTCTCCTCCCAGGTTTAGGGACGGACTAGCTGGGTTGTCCTTAGGAGGCAGCATCCACAGCCACTCGGTCTTGTCAGGATTGAGTGCAAGCTTGTTCACTCCCATCCAGACCCTAATAGCTTCCAGGCACTGGCACATCACTTCTACCGCTACGCTGAGTTGGCACAGGGCGGACAAATACAACTGTGTATCGTCCGCATACTGGTGGTAGGAGTTGGAGGGCCACTACCTTCTCAACAACCTTCCCTAAAAAAGGGAGGTTGGAGACTGGATCCAGAGAAGGCTTCTTGAGGAGGGGTCTCACCACCGCCTCCTTCAGATGTTGTGGAAAAGAACCCCCCGCAACGAAGCGTTTGTAATTCTCTGAAGCCAGCCTCCCGTTACCTCCCTGCTGGTCGCAACCAGCCAGGAGGGACACGGATCCAGTAAACAGGTAGAGGCACTCATTGCTCCCATGGCCTTGTCCACTTCATCAGGGGTGACAAGCTGGAACTCATTCCAGGAAATCTGAGCAAGACCCTCTCCCGGCATCTCCGCTGGTTCTGTCCAAGTGGAGTCAAGGTCTGTCCGAATCTGAGTGATTTTGTCCGATAGAAACTGGGCAAACCTCCTCAGCCCGTCCCTGTAGGCATCCCCCGCTTTCCCCCCTTTCAGGAGGGAGTGGGTTATCCTAAACAGGGTGGCTGGGTGAGATTCTGCAGGTGCAATAACAGCAGAAAAATGTACACATTTTGCCGCCCGTATCGCCACTAAATAAGTCCTAGTGAAGGCTCTTAGTAGTGTTCGGTCGGATTCGGAGTTGCTAGCCCTCCAGCATCGCTCTAGGAATCTCTTTTGGTGCTTCATCTCCTGGAGTTCCTCAGTGAACCAAGGAGCCCTCCTGGATCCACTGCCGCAGAGAGGCCACAAAGGCGCAATCTGGTCTAGTGCCTCAGTCGCCGCTGTATTCCATGCATCCCTCTCCCCCTCCTGTAAGTCCGGAAGAAGCCAAAGAGGGCTCAAGGGCCCAGAGTCTATAATGGCTGGTGTGGTTGCAGGGGGGGGGGGGGACATAGGCGCCAGTTTGAAACAGGAGGCAAGTTCGTGGCCTCGCCCCCCCGCTTCTCATTGTTAGTCCAGAAGAGGCGCAGTCGAAGACGAGCAGCGTGCAAGTCCCGCAGTGGCAACAACCCGGAAAAGAAGGCCGCACCAAGAGAGAAAGGAGGGGGGAGGCCTGGAAGAACTGTGGCGATGACAAGGCCCAGGCTCCTAGTTCTGGCCCACATAGCTACAGCACCTCACCACCCCCTCCTTGGGGCGGGGCGCAGACCACCACTCCAACAATGCCCAGCCCAAGTCCAGCAAGTCCAGCAGTCCCAGTATAAGTCAAGGCAGCTCAGGTCTAATGGTCATCTTCTTGCTGACCAAAGCAACAGCTAAATTTGGCATCAACCTGAGTGATTGAGCAGCCCTCTTTAGAACCACACTGTTCACCTCCAACTCATGACACTGCATCTCCCACTACTGAGAGGAAAACAAGCCACATGATCAGTGCCTATGCACCCACAATGATGAATCTGATGATGCTGCAGAAGGGAGAATTCCCATTGGTCTTCTTGGGCTTTGTCGGTTCCTGGGAAAGCACGATTCGCTGGTTGTAGCCTGTGTTTCTCTGCACATCCCGGGTTTCTCAGGCATTGCATCGTCTGAAGCCCTGTTCTGGACTTGACAATCTTTCTGCGATCCCTTCGCTTTGGGGAGAGAGGGAAGCAGCGTGGAGTTGGACTGCCTGAGCCAAAGGGGTCCATGGGATCTTGAGACTTGATTTTTGAACAGTATCAATCCATTCCACTTTTTCCTTTCCCTTTCTGTCCTTCTTCTATCTTCCTTTCCTTTTCCTTTTCTTTTTCCTTTCCTTTCTCTTTTCCTTTCGCCTTTCCTTTCTCCTTTCCTTCTTTTCTATTTCCTTTCCTTTTTCCTTTCCTTTCCATTCTCTTTTCCTTTCCTTTTCTTCTTTCCCATTTCCTTTCCTTTCCCTCCCCCTTCCTTCCCTTCCTTCCTTCCTTCTTTCCTTCCTGGGGGTCTGAGGGAGAGGGAGGGGACCCTTTTCCTCCTTGCCCCCTCCCCAACATCTGCTCCGATGGCAATTATGGCTAAAAAAAATTCAGATGCTCAGGCGTGAAAATGTGCTGCTCAAACTCTATACTTTTCCACACAACATTGAAAAAAAATCAGAGGGAATATTGCTGGGATGGTGTTATTGGAAAAAATGGAATCAGCAAATGTAACAGCAATGGCCTATTACTACTGAAGACTTATGCAGCTCATGATCTGATTATCACCAATACCATCTTCCACCTACCCACTTGCAAAAAGACATCCTGGAATGCCCATGCTGGCATCTTATTGATTATGTCATCATGTGGAGGAAAGACAGACAGGATGTAAGGGTGACCAAGGCCATTCCATGTGCTGACTGTTGGAATGACCACAGACTCATCATCTTCAAATTAAGCAAATCAAGCAAAAGAGATGACCCCATGGAAACAAAGCTGTGATGAAACAAATCAACATCAGCAAACTGAGAAACCTCAACACAGCAACTTCACTAGCAGACGATCTTGACAACCAACTTGCAGAGCTGTAATTAGAGGGAAATGCTCAGAAGGATTGGGAACTCTTCCAAGATATTGTACACTCTTCTGCACTAAAGGTTCTTGGACCCTTAAACAGGAAACAGCAGTACTGGTTTGATTAAAACAATGAAAAGATCAAGGCCCCACTTGCTGAAAAGCATTGCCTTCACTGTGCTTTGCAAGATGCAGGACTCCTGGTTGAGTGCCAAAGCAGATGAAATTCAGAAGTTTGCTGATAGAAATGATGCTGAACAGTTCTACGAAGCCCTCAGATCCTTGTATGGACCTCAGCCTTCAAGCTGCTCCCCTCTACTGGACTCAGATGGTGCAACTCTCATTACAGAGAAGACTCTAATTTTACAGAGTTGGGCTGAACACTTCCAATCTGTACTGAACTGCCCATTTTCCATTAACAATGAGGTGATTGACAGAATGCACCAGGTGGATATCAACTACAGCCTGGATGCCCCACCATCAAAGACTGAAACTCTACAGGCCATCAGCCATAGTCTAGTGGCAAGGCCCCAGGATCTGATCCCAGCAGAAGTCTACTAAGGATGGTGGTATAATGCTTATCGAAACTCACTCAGCTATTCCAGTCCTTCTGAAATCAAGGATCCATTCATCAGGAACTGAAAGACACATCCATCATTACACCGCTACAAGAGGAAAGGAATCGACAAGTCTGTGATAATCATAGAGGAATATCACTGCTTTCCATTGCAGCAAGATCCTTGCACGAATGTGCTGAACCACCTGACTAACAATCTGGAACAGGGTTAGTACGAGACACAGTGCAGTTTCCACAAAGATCATGGCACTGTGGACATGATCTTCACAGCTCAACAGTTCCAGGAGCAGAATCGTTAATCACCTTCGTGGATCTCATCAAGGCTTTTGACACTGTCAGTCACAAAGGTCTGTGGTGCATCATGTTGGGTGCCCTGACAATTAATTCTGATGGTAGTTCCATGATGCCATCTTGATGATGGAGACTCTTCAGAGGCCTTTACTGTTACAAACAAACAAGAGGGTGTACTGGCACTGACCTTGTTCAGCAATTTTTTCAGCCATGCTGTCAGACGCCTTCCAGAACAGTTCCTTGGAGTTAGCCTGAGATACAGGACCAATGGGAAACGGTTCAACCTACGAAGACTCCAGGCTGTCGCCAAGATAAAGTAGACTGTGCTACAGGACCTCCTTTTTGCTGATGACTGTGGCCTGAATGCTAGATCAGAGCAGGAAATGCAAGCCAACATGGACAAATTTACAGCAGCATGCGACAACTTAAGTCTCCTCATCAACATAAATAAGACTGAAGTGATGCACCAGCCAGCTCTGAAAGCCCAACACCAAGAGTCCACCATCACAGTGAAGGGACAAAAGCAGTGGTGTGTTGCAGGTGGCATTCCCTGGTATGGGAGAACCGATGCCTGCCCAGAGCACCGGGTACCGTTCTGGTATAGTGCTCTGGAGGGCCCACCCGCCCACCCATTGTCCT
This sequence comes from Thamnophis elegans, assembly GCF_009769535.1. Lineage (NCBI taxonomy): Eukaryota > Metazoa > Chordata > Lepidosauria > Squamata > Natricidae > Thamnophis > Thamnophis elegans. The sequence continues at coordinate 56,225,949 of NC_045547.1, forward strand.
TACTTGTCTTTAAACTCTTCTGTGCTTCTGCGCACAGCATGTACAGCACCTGTGCGATGCTCTGCTGAGCAGCTGGAGTGTTGCGGAGGCTTGTGGAGGCATTGCTGGAGGGTAAGACGCATACGTGCACTGCTCACATTCATGTGGAGGATGCTGGGCCCCATTGCAATCGTACCAATGGGGCCCAGCATACCAGGATCCGGAACCCACCACTGGACAAAAGCTGCAAGCAGTGGACTAATTTACATACCTTGACAGCACCCTCTCCCATGCAGTGACAATTGACAATTGAAGGTTAACTGCAGAATCACCAAGGCAAGCTCTGCATTTGGCAGACAACTGACTAACATGTGGGACTGCTGTGGAATAAGTCTTGCTACAAAACTCAAATTCTTCTGAGCAGTAATGCTAAATACACTGATGTATGCCAGTGGGACTTGGACTGTATTCAGGAGGCATGCTAGGCAATTGAACCACTTTCACACAACCTGCCTCCGCAGACTTCTGAGGATCTGGTGGCACAGAAGTCCCCTCTAGAGCAGGTCTGCATCAGTTCACACCCTGCTGATGAAAGCCTAGACATGCTGGGCTGGCCATGTTGCAATGATGTCAGACCATTCCATCCCCAAACAGCTCCTCTATGGTGAGTTGTCTCAAGGAAAGTGATCACATGGGGGACAAAGGAAGTGATACAAAGACATGCTTAAACCCTCTCTCAAGTCCCTGGATATAAACACCACATCCTGGGAAACCCTGGCCCATGTTGATCGACATGGTGCACGTTGATCCATCAAGGCTGCCAGACATTTGAAGACAGAAAAACAACCATAGCACAAGAGAGCAAGCACTCTGCAAGATAGAGCTGCAAATGCTACAACAATGGTGCCCACACATGTCTGCTCAATATGCAGCAGAACATTCCATGCCCATAGAGGCCTTACCAGCTACCTGCGGACACACCATGGACAGCCCACAACTCATTAGATGTCAAGGTCCTCTTTGAAAATGATGGATGAACATTATTATACAGAAAGTACTGAAATCTAGAAGTTCTGGTTTGGCGTCACAGTAAGATGGTCGGGATAGTGGGGCTCCACAAAATCACCACTGATTCTTCCTTTTTGGGGCGCCCTAAGGAGCTAAAGTCACTCTGGAGGGGTGATGAATGAAAGGAGGGATCCCTTGCTGATTGCCAGAGAGCAGTAGTTCTTTCACTCGATTTGAGGCGCCCTCCCGACCAACAAAGAAGAGAGATGGCCATTATTACCAAACCAAAACCAGGGCAACTGAAGAAAGAAATGGGCTGGAGTGGTTTGTGAACAGTGGATTGGAACTGGGCAAGGCGATTTTCAGCTTCTTTATTAGAAACCAACCCTAAGTAAAATAATTTTTGAAAAACTCTGAAGTGCTGTGAAAGTGGTGAATTAACACAGAGAGATAAATTATAGACCCAACAGAAAAATGAAATTTTAATGGAAGAATATGAAGTTTTAAAGAATAGAAAGACTGAACTGGAATTTTTGGTGCTGTGAAAAGTGATTTTAATCTGCTGGAAATACTGTCTGAGTGCCAGAGGAAATTGTATAAAGAAAATGGATTTTTTGAACTTTGACAAGCAGCTTTGATAGCTTCCACCTTGTTTTAATATTGGAACTTAGAGCTGGGATGCCATCTACTGGCAAATGAAGATATTATATTATTATATGATTGGAAAAGACCTAGGGGGGGGGGGAGTCAGTATTGATAAGGAAGAAAGGAAAATCGGGATTGATAAGAAAACAATACACAAAGTGAAAGGCAAACAACATCTGGAAGGCCATCTTTTTGTTTTTGCTTCTCTATCTATTTGTCTTTTGGCAGCTTTGGAGTAATTGGTGAGCCTTTTGAAATTTTTCAAAGTAGTGTGGATTATAAATACCATATTTTTGGAGTATAAGGTGCACCTTTCCCCCCCTGAAGAGGGTGAAAATTTGGCTGTGTGTGATACACTGAATGTAGCCCAACCCATCCGCTGGCCCCCACCCTTGGCCTCTGCCTCCCAGCAATTTACCTCCTTGCAGCAAATGGGGAAAATGGGGCTTGTGGTGGCGGCAATCGGCTATGGCAATCCCTGCAGCCTGAAACAGCTGATGGTCGGGAGGCCCATGCTGAAATTGAAAGTGAAACTTGCTGTTTGCTGCATGAGGAAAATAGTTGTGAGGCAGAGGTAGATTTTTGTTGTTGTGCTAATCAGGCTGTTTGCTGCAAGGAGATAAGTCAATAACTATAAATGCCTATAGAATGTTCAAATTATTAGACTTATTTTTTAAAGACTGCTTTATTATTGTTCTAGACAACTTAACAAAATGAAGAAGCTTTTTAAAATAAATGCTTGATCTGAAGAGGCCCAGTGCTATTATATCTTCTTTTAAATAGCAAAGAATAATGTATACTTCCAGAAAGTATACATCAATTTTAACAGCTTCTGTACATATAGTCTGAAATGTAACAGTGTTAAAAGGGGGAAGAACCTGTTCAACACTGTTTGTAAATAGATTTTGAAGTTTTTAACAAAAATAAAAAATATGCAAAAAAACAAAAAAAAACAAATTGAAGTTCATGAGAAGAATTCTTTACAACGTGAGACCAAAAACAGAATGATCTTATGACATGTATATTGACTTTTGACCATACAAAAAATGTATTGCCATCAAACATAAAATTAAATTGGGGGATTTCTTAGAAATATCCAAAGATGTGATACATTCCCATATTTTGCACATTGAAGACCTGAAAATCTGAAGAATATTGTTCTTAGAGCACTGCCTAATACTAGAATAGAACTATTACAAAATCTTCCCATCCTTGTGACCACTTCTTATTACAAGCATATATACAGAACAACTATTTTAAAACTAATTCAGCCCTAGACTAGGAAGTCAAAAACCTTTACAAAAGAAGGTTATAGCAAATCATTTCTGAAAATATTGCTAATAAAATTACATGAATCTATTTATGCTGTTATGGGACACAGTGGCGTAATGGTTAAGACACTGGGTTTGTCAACTGGAATGTTGGCAATTCGAGATCCAAATTCCATGTGAAAGGGTAATCTCCTGTTCTTGCCCAGCTCCTGCCAACCTATCAGTTCAAAAGAATGCAAGAGCAAGTAGATAAATAGGTACCACTTTGATGGAAGGTAACAGCATTCTGTGCATCTTGGTGTATAGTCGTGCTGGCGAATTTCTTGGCTAGGAAATGAAGATGAGCACCACCCCTAGAGTCAGACATGACTGAATTGGGAAACTTTTAACCTTTATTTATGCTGTTTTCACCACTAATTTGAAGGATCATAACAATATATAAAAATATCAGTCCCAAAATGTATATCTATAAGAATGAGTATTAAAAGCTGGAATAAGGAATCATTAGGAAGTATAAAAATGCAGAGATTAGAAGGCCATAGCTGTTATAAAACAAAGCAAGAATAATAATGAAACACCTTTATTAGAAAAAAAGAGAAAATGATATTTTCATCAGTTGGCTTATCACAAGGGAATAAGTGAACATATTCAATATTTACCATATTAGAGTCTTGAATATCAGTTTTTCTTTCCCTCAACCCCCTTTTTTCTGGAAATATTTAGCACACAAAAATATATTTATTCTTTTTTCCAAACTTATTATTCTTTTTTTTAATTATAATTTTATTTATAGTTTTTTCCTTAACATCCATAAGTGTTTAGTGAACAGTATATTGTCTGGGTTGATATACTTTATACACAATACAGTTAATAATAACAATATTTGGATATACATAATCATAATTTTTCAACTTCTAATATTTGTGTATACATGGTAATTATAATGTATTTTATTATATATCAGCATACATAATACTATTTTCCCAATTTCTACTTTATACCTCTTTTTTCTAACTCTTAATAAAATATCCATCATATTAAAAAGTATTCTATATCTATCCATCATCTCTTGGCCTGTTTAGAATTTTAACTCTTATTAACTTTTTGGTAAATCTTTCATACTTCTCCCTTTGACTATGTAACTCCTTACATCACGCTTATTTAATGTAAGTATTTAATCTGCCTCAACATCTATCTCTTGCTGTTGAATCTCTAGATCATCCATCCGTAATTCTTTTATCATTTTTGAGAAAGCTTTCTCTTAATTCTCTTCTGTATTTTGAACTCTTAAAGAGTAATCTATCTGTTCCATTTTAATAATTATTACTATCTCTTCATATTTTAATCTGCTTGTATCATTTTCTAAAAAAATTTTCTCATCTATTCTTTCCTCAGCTTCTTCTGTTTCTCCTGTTTTCTGCATTTTTGTTCATCTTTTATTGTCATTTGCTAGGGATTTTCTAGTCTCACGTCTGTATCCTGCATCGGTTTCCTCATCTCCCTATGATTCCTTGTCATATCTTCCTGAATACACTGAAACATCAATAATATTTCTTTATGAACTTTATTTGTTTTTCCTTGTTGAAACATTTTGTAATAATTTAATAGGCTGATAGTTACTAAGAATTCCATCAAGATTCCAATATCCAAATTGCCCAGAAGCACCAAAAATGCCAGCATTACTGTATTTTTCAGAGTATAAGATGCACCTTTTTCCCTCAAAAAAGAGGCTGAAAATCTGGGTGCATCTTATACACTGAATACAGCATTTTTGCCTCCCGAAACTCTGCCCCTTCACCAAAATGGCTGTGCATAACTTTTAGAAGGCTTTCAGAGAGCTCCTAGAGGCTGGGGAGGGCAGAAATGAGCAAAAGAATGGCCCATTTTTGCCCCCCAGCAGCACTCTATAAGCTTCCTAAAGCTAAGCATGCCCTTTTTTGACATAAAAGGGCCCATTTTCATGAAAAATGGGCCATGTTTTGCTCACTTTTGCCCCCCGTTCAGGAACACTCTACAAGCCTCCTAAGGGCTATTCATGCCCTTTTTTGAAAAAAAAAAACCAGCCCGTTTTCGCAAAAAACGGGGCTTTTTGGGGAGGTTTGCAGAGTGCAAAAACTTTTTTTAAAATTTTCCTCTTCAAAACCTTGCTGCATCTTATACTCCGGTGCATCTTATACTCCAAAAAATAGTAAGTCCCAGAACTGTTCCTCAAAATCCCCTAAATTTATAGTCCTTAAAATTTTCTAATATGCATCTTCTAAATTACCCAAATGTTTAATTTTTCTTCTTTCTTCTCCTTTTTTTGCCTCATAAAATGTTCTATTAATAGTATTAATAATCCAAATTGGCCCATAAGATTTCCCCAAATCTCTTTAATCTACAGAATCAAATATTCAGTTTCAAGGATGTTTCTTGTTAATTATAGTCCACCTTACCTTAAAAATCTTCAAAAATCTTCAAAAGGTTCACTAAATACTTCCAAGCAACCAAACCACCAGTAGATATGGAACCAAAATAAAAGGACTTCCAAGTGTTGTTTGCCTTTCATGAGTTCCTTTCTTATCTTTGTTTTTCTCATGTTATCAATTAATCTTCACTTGCCAATGTAATTTCCCACTGTGTACTAGTATAATATCTTGTTTCACCAGTAGGTGGCACCCCCTGCCCTAGGTTCTAGCATTAAACAAAGCAAAGATAGAAGAGCTGACTGTCAAAAAGATCAAGGAATTTAAAAAAAAACCAAAGTCCTTTTTCTTTATACAATTTCTTCCAGTAATCAAACAATATTATATGCAAATTAAGTCACTTTTCACACTACTACAAGTTCCAGTCTGGATTTTCTATGTTTTAAAGCTTCATAGTCTTCCATTAAAAGTTTGTTTCACTTTTGGGTCTATAATTTTTTCCATGTGTTAAATTGCAACTTTGTTAGCATTTAGGAAAATCTTTTTTAAAATAATTTTTTATTTGGGTTTAAATCTCCACTATAAAAGTTGAAAATCATCTCACCCAGTTCCAATCCTCTGCCCACAAACTGCTCCAGCTCATAATCTTCTTGTCCCGGTTGTCATAGCTTGTGGCCATCTTCTCTGCTGCTGATCAGGAAGGTTTCTTTGGATCAAGCGAGGAAAATGCTGTTTCCTCATGATCCTCAAAGGATCCCTTTCTTCACCACCCCTCTAGGGTGGCTTTGACCCCGTAGGGTCTTCTGGCAAGCAGATATCAGCTGGGTTTTGCAGTGCTCTGTGAAGCTCCACTATCCCATATCCATCCCGCTGCAATGCCAACCGATGAATTGGCCAAACTTATTATTCGAATCAGCCAAATAAAGTATATTATATTGTTTTCCTTATGAATATAACACTTTTTGTAGTCCACAAAACCACATTACCATTAGAAGTTAAAACTTTTTAAAATTATGTTTGTGAGTAATTTCTAATAGATATGCTTTAACTATGAGCACCTATTTGAGATAAATGTACTGTTTAAAATTCAGTAGACTTTGTTACATGGTAATTTATTATAGGCTTCTGGTCTTCCTATATGCTAATACTTTTAAAGTGATAAATCTGGTCCTGTATGTCTATAAGAGGATAAGATTCGTGACCCGTCAAAACCGCAATCCACAAAAACGCGCTCGACGAAAGCGCGCATTTGACGTCATCACAGCGCGACGAAAAAAATTAAAAATTGAAATAAAAATAAAATTAAAGCAAGCCAATTCACATAAAGGTAAGGGTTAGGGTTAGGGTTAGGGTTAGGGTTAGGGTTAGGGTTAGGTTTAGGGTTAGGTTAAGGGTTAGGGTTAGGGTTAGGTTTAGAGCGTTAGGGTTACGTTTAGTGTTAGGTTAAGGGTTAGCGTTAGGTTTAGCGTTAGGTTAACAGTTAGGTTTAGGGTTACATTTAGGTTAAGGGTTAGGTTTAGGTTTAGGGTTAGGGTTAGGTTTGGGGGGGTTAGGGTAAGGTTTTCGCTTTATTTTTACATTTATCGATCACAGCGCGATGTTTTCGTCGCGCTGTGATGACATCACGTACGCGCTTTCGTCGAGCGCGCTTTTGTCTACCGCGGTTTTGTGGTGGAACTGATAAGATTTGTTTGAATTGTTGTAGTTCTCATATACTATAGATTTTTAAAGACTTCTGCAATGTCTTGTTTCAGCCATGATCAAATATTTACCAGATTAAATATTTAATATTTAATTAAAAATGGGGGACGAGTTATAAGGGCAGGAATTTAATAAACAACAAGATGAATAATAATGTCAGCTTCTGATCCAGATCTCTATGTTTTAACAGGCCAAATTCTACTTCTCTTATTATCTTTTGCAGGGAGAAAAAATCCTTAAAGATTTCCACATTCCTAAAAATGCTTTCAAAAAGTATACCAATTAATCAAGTTTATTTAAAACTACTCAATTTTAGCATTGTATCATTTAGATTTTGAGATCAAGGTGCTTCTATTTTTATTTTGGAATAACCTGGCAACAATTCTAAAATTATATAGGGTTATTACTTAATGCAGCTGCTAAGTTGTGGCAGGACAATAGTTAGTTACTTAACAACTAAGAAGCAAAGCACACTGTATTCATTATTTTACTTTTCAGTTCAAAAGCACAAGACTGCAGCCTGCCTGTTTTCCTTCTGGTAGGGTTAATTATGAGCAAAAATCAGCATAGCATTTTGAATGGCTTCAGAGTGTTTCGAATAAGCAAATTCATCAATGTTTCCATCATATCTCCAAGAAGGAACTTGTACAGTCTTCACCAGTCTGAACTGTCAATTTCATCTTCCTGCTGAATAAAAACAAACATTTTCTCCACAATAAAGTCTTTTAATAAAAGCAATAAAACAACTCAAGGGAGCATTGCTATCATGGGCTAATCAGCCCCTTAGGGAATTAGAGGCACTTAGCTGTATCTAGTGCCTCAACACCTGAAGGGCTTTGATAATTTCATGATAACCAACAAAGACTGATAGACTGGGAGGTTAATTAGGTAATATTCAAACTTGGCAACTTGGAGTTTGAATATTTCTTTTGAAGTTGTATAGTAAAGTTCAGCTTAAAAAAAACAGTTATGGGATACTGCCAAACAATAATTAATTAACACTACCTATACATTAATTAAGGTTCAGAATAACTACAGGGGGAAGTTGAATAATAGTTAAAATAACAGGCCCCACGGGGATTCTCTAACAATGTGTAATTTTGAATTATTGGCAAAAGAAAAAGAAAACACATATCTTAGATAATATATTTTCATTTATTAATAACACAATCCATTACATGCGTTCTTGGTTATAAGGTTTTAATGCAGCTTTTGTCAGAAGATAAACATGGTGTTGCTATCAATAATTCCCAATTATGATTTTCAGCAATTTAAGGGATGAGATCAGTCTCCAACCAGATGCCCTTAGGATGTGTTGCAACTTGCATTTCCAGACTGCATGCAAAATCTAGGTGTTGCAATCCCAATGCTGCTAAAGGTTGAAAAAAGTAAGATAGGAGAAGACTGGAGAATAATAATACATAACTTTTTAAAATTAACTGAATTGATTTTTTCCTCAGAAGGTAAGGAATTTTTCAGTGAATAGTTAGGGGGAAATGAAAAATTATTAACTTGATTCAAGATACTCAAGCATCACTCTCACAATTTCTTCTGTCAGTTTCACTCAAAGTTCACTGGAACATCTAAAAAGGAAAGTTTCCAGGGCTTTTTTCAGATCAGGAAATTCAAGTACCCAAACTGCAGAATGATTGACAAGGAGATGTTGGGAAACGAGCAACTTTCATTACTGTACCGTAATAAAATAACCCCAAAGGAAAAATTAAATCAATCTATTGACAAAGGAAGAGAACTTTGTGGATATATATTTAACATAACATAAGGTAATGATATAACTATATGAATACTTTCTAGAAGACAAGTGCAGCACATTTGTTGCATTCTACTAATACTTGAAAATAATATCATCAAATTCAAAATGCATGGCAATGTGGCAGATTCTGCATCTATCTGCAAAATATTTCATCTATTCTATCTCACTGCAAAATGATGCTATTTTGATTTTATACATGGCTGCTGGTCACTTTCTCTAGTTTGGTTGTCCTCCCTTTTTGCATGTCACTAGGTTAGCACTCTATCTGTCTGTCTGTCTGTCTGTCTGTCTGTCTGTATCTGCCAAATGTAAAAGCTATAGCAGTAATCTGTGGGTCTGGCTACAGTGTCATCTCTCAGCCTAGAGATGACCCTTCTAGATCCCATTCTGTCACAGAGTGAAAAAACAAGCAAACAACTATCAGATTAGAGTAAAAAGGGAGAGCCAAGTCACAAGCACCAATGTTATTTAGCATTGCTCTCTTCTTCTTTTCCTTTCTTTATATACAAGTGCAACTTTCAAATTCCTCTCTGCTGTATTTGGGAATGAATGGGAGTTTGGTCCTGTCACTTCACCATCATTGTTCTTTCAGATTGTGCTGAATCAGTTTGGGTTAAAACCCTTACAGGCTTGCCAGCTAAGCAGTCTACCACTAAGCTGTGCAATTTTAAAAGATCACTAACAGAATTCTTTTCTGTCTAGCTTTTAGAAAGAGGCAAGAGCAGAAAAGGCTGACCAAAGACCAGAGGAGAGAAGGAATTTCCCACCCCACATCAGCTTGAAAGAGGTGGTGCTGTGGCTCAGTGGGTAAGACTCTTGGCTTGTCATCTGGGAAGCTGGCAGCTCAGGTTCAAGACTCAAGTGATATGTGATGGTTAACTCCTGCAAACCTAGCAGTTCGGAAGCATGCAAATGCAAGTAGATAGATAGGTACCACTTTGGTGGGAAGGTAACAGCACTCCATGACATCATGCTGGCCACATGACTGCAGTATTGGCTCAATGGCCTTGAAATGGTGATGAGCACTGTCCCCCACCCTATAGTCAGCAATGACTAGTGGAGTAAAATCTGCAGGGATTCCTTTACATTTAAAAGCTTGAAATGGTTTATAAACACCAATCTAATTGCACTTGCAATCAGCTGATGACTTAATTAAGACTGAATCACTCATTGGAAATTTTACATGCTGACAAACAGTATGGTAGTTTCCACCAAGGTCCTCTGTTCCAGCAGGAACGGTATTAAAATCTGATTGGTTGAAAGGTCTGACAGCTTCCTACAAAAGGGCTGCTACCAGACAGAATCTTTGCTGGATTGTACATAGTTCTCACTTAATAAAGAGCTGTTTGTTGCTGAAACCTGAGTCTGCCTCATCCATTCACCCTATCTAACACTGGCAACGAAGGTGGCATTGGAAGGCAATTAGGCACCAAAAACAGCAAATACAATTCAGTGAGTCAATCCAGCCCGGAGCAAAGCATGGCATTGAGCAGCCATCTTAAAGCGGCTAATTCAAATCCTCTTGCCGAGACAAGATGACTACGCATGCCCCACCAGCTCTGTATGACCCAGCCACTGAGCACTGGGACTCATATATGATGAGGTTTGAATGCTTCCTTGAAGCCAATGACCTCCTGGGCCTATCCGAAGGCCCAAAGAAAGCAATGTTCCTGAGCTACTGCAGACCAGACATGTTCGAGATGGCTAAAGATTTGTCCGAACCAACGCCAATCCAGTCGGTCGCTTGGTTGGTCTTACAACAGACACTGTGGACACACTACATTCCCAGACTATGTAAATACGTGCAGAGGCACGAGTTCAACCTCCGCAACCAGAAGGAAGGTGAAGTGATCAATCAATATGTTGCCGCAAGTCAGAAGGCTGCGGCTTACTGCAAGTTCAGGGCCTCTTGCTGGACATAATTATTTGTGGTGTTCAGGACATTAGTTTACAGAGGTCGCCAAAATGAACCTCACTCTAAAAATCACCCTGGATGTAGCCAGGGCTACTCATTTTTCGACCAAGTCCACAGAGATGCTGCAGAGGCAGAGCAGCCCAAAGAGTGCACGCAAAACTGAGGAGGTGCATCGCGAGACTATGGAGCCAGAAACTTCAGACAGTGAGGATGACATCTACCGCATGCGCACTGACCGCAAAGAATCCACGTGGAAATTTGAAATGTGTTTCCCGCCTTGCACTAGCTGTGGAGGCAGCCACCAGAGATCAGCTTGCCATTTCTGGGATGCCATCTGCCAGTGCTGCGAATGAAAGGGGCATATCGCCAGGGTCTGCAGAAGCGAGTTTCCTGCAGCACCAAAGCAACCGAAAGGCCAAACTACATGCCCAAAACTGCCAAGAAGAGACTCATGGCAACCACAGCCAAAACAGCATGGGGCAGAATCCAGTGCAACTTTCCAGACCACCGGTCAAGCACGCACACCGCAGGCTAAAAAGCTGACGGCCACCATCCTCCTTGATGGATCTCCATGCTTCATGGAGATCGACACAGGGTCATCACTGACCATTATGACCTGGGATACACTTAAGAAGGCTGTCCCCAACTTGAGGAGGCACAAATTGAGGGTTCCAGACCTATGCCTGAGCAACTACTAGTGGAACCGAATCCAAATTCTGGGCCAAGGCATTTTCCAAGTGCAATTCAAGTCCTTTGATGGACTGCTTCCTGTGATGGTGGTCAGCGGAGCCCTGAAGAGCCTCCTAGGCTTAGACTGGTTCGAATTCCTAGGCCTGGGGGTGACCGGAATCAACATTCGTGATGAGAGCACCAAAGAACTCCTTAAGGAGTTCGAGGATGTCTTCGGCACCGGTCTAGGTAAGTATGTGAGGACTCCAATCTCTTCTAATTTGGACCCCAACATAGCCCCTATTAGGCTGAAACCCAGGAGAGTTCATTTCACTCTCTGCCCCAAAATTGATCTCGAATTGGACAAATTAATTGGCCAGGGAATCCTAGAGCCGGTAGATCACGCATGCTGGGAGACCCCTATAGTGACCCCGGTCAAGACTGATGGGTCAGTCTGCATCTGCGCAGATTACAAGTGCACAATAAATAAAACTTTACAACAAAAGGCTTATCCTGTACCTATGTACAGCATTTACTACATTCACTAGGCCCCGGAAAAGTGTTCGCTAAATTGGACATGGAGCAGGCATACCAACATTTGCCTGTAGATGGTGCCATGGTGGAGACCCAAACCATTGTGATGCATAAGGGTGCCTTTGAATGCACCCGGCTGCAATTCGGCATTAGTATAGCCCCTGGATTGTTCCAAAGCGTCATGGAATGGCTTTTGCAGGGGATACCAGGAGTCGTCCCCTATTTTGATGACATATTGGTATCAGTTGCAAATAAGGAGCAATTTTTCAAATGACTTAGGGCTGTTTTGACCAGAATTAGCGAAAAATGTCTCCGCCTTAAAAAAGAAAAATGTCAAATTAATGTGTCAAGGGTTGAATTCCTAGGGTACCTCATCGACGGCTCTGGGATTCACCCCACAAACAAAAAAAATAAAGTAATCCAGGATGCCCCTACGCCTCACAATCAGACCGAGCTCCAGGCATTCTTCACACTCCTTAACTTCTATAGCATCTTTCTTAAACAGAAAGCCACGGTTGCTGAGCCTTTGCATTGGCTCCTCAGCAAGAAGGTGAAATGGACCTGGGGCAGAGCTGAACTGCCGCATTTGCTGCAGTGAAAAGAATGCTGTCAGTGGACATGTCCCTGATCCAGTACAACCAGACTCTGCACTGATGTTGACTTGCGACACTCCCCATTTGGCGTCATGGCCATCCTCAGCCACTGCATGCCCAATGGAACCGAGGTACCCATCACCTACTACTCAAGAACCCTGTCAGCTGCCAAGCAGAACTATAGACAACTGGACCGTGAGGCTCTGGCTGTGGTAGCTGGCATAAAACGGTTTCATGAGTACTTATATGGCTGTGATTTTGAAATCATCATGGACCATAAACCATTTCTGGGCCTGCTGGCTACCCCGACATTGCTGTCACTGTGAATTACTTGTTAGACTATTTTCCTTGTGGCCTACAGTTACCACCTCATCCATTGACCTGGCACCACATTGGGGCATGCTGACTCCCTCAGCCGTCTACCAGAACTGCTTGCTAATCTGACCCCTGAGATACCAGTCCTACTCATAGACTGCCTTGAGGCTGGTCCTGTCTCCTCCAGTGAGGTCGCCCACCACTCAGCTAAGACCAGACTCTGAAACAGGTTTTGAACTGGGTGTGGAGGGAGTGGCCCAAGGGGCCGGTTGGGTCAGAGTTTAAAATGTTTTCTGCTGTTGTCAATGGTTGTTTACTGTGGGGGGACCAGGTCATTGTTCCAACCAAACTGCGAGTTGCAGTATTAGAGGCCTTGCATGTATGGCATCTGGGAATTGTCCAGATGAAATCTTTGGGCAGGAGTTATGTGTGGTGGCCTAATATGGATAGGGAGATTGAGGAATGGACTCCATGCCTGGAGTCCAGACCAGCTCCCCCAGAGGCACCCGCTAAGGAGTGGGAGCTACCTCAGTCACCCTGGTCTAGGGTGCACATTGACTTTGCAGGCCCAGTTCACGGCCAAGTATTCATGGTAGTTGTGGACACCTACTCAAAATGGTTAGAAATAGTCCTCATGGCCACTACAATGGCAGAAGTGGTCATCAAGGTGCTACGGAGACTTTTCTCAACTCACGGCCTGCCCAATGTTTTAATCTCTGTCAATGCACCCCAATTTATGGCCATGCAACTCGAGACTTACTTAGCTTCACAGGGAATCAGGCATGCTCTGGTCACTCCATTCCATCTGGCCAGTAATGAACAGGCGGAGAGAATGGTGCCATCCGCTAAAAAAGCCCTATCTAGGATGGGGCCAGGAGATTGGCAAACACGGGTTGATAAATTCCTCCTCATTCAGCACATCATGCCAAGTGCTACTACCGGGAGAAGACTCTCTGAGCTTCTAATGAACCTGGTAGTGCTACTACCGGGAGAAGACTCTCTGAGCTTCTAATGAGTCGCCAGCTAAGATCACCCTTAGACCGGTTATACCCAAATTACTCTGCCGCGATGCCCCCAGATTTGACCAGCAAAATTAGACACCTTAGCGTAGGGGATTGAGTTTACAGTCACAACTACGCTGGGGGGGAGGCTCTGGATTCCTGCCATGGTTACAGGAATTACCGGAGCTCACTCGTTTCAATTGGAGCTCGAGGATGGTAGAACTTGGAGGCGGCACATCGACCAACTCCATGGCTGCCTCTGCCAATCCAATCTTAGGCAACCAGAGATAACTCCTGCATGAGTTAACCAAAGCCCTACCCAAAAGGAGCACAAATTCACTCCTTCCACAGACTTCTCAAGCCTGAAGGTACCGAGGTACTTATCTGATGAAGTTGCAGGGCCACAGCAAGTTCCGAGCGAACCGGCTCCAGAAACTCCTGTCGCATTCTGTGGAAAGTTCCAGGAGCTTCCGCCAGGCAAAGCCAAAGAGACAACAGGTCCATCCGACCTGACTGAAGATCCAGCACTGACCAAACTGCGCAGGTCTGGCGAGTCACCAAAAAGCCCGTCTAACCTGCGTGAATACGTTACAAGCTGGATGATCCCAACCAAAAGGGGAGGGTGTTACATACTGACAAACAGTATGGTAGTTTCCACCAAGGTCCTCTGTATTAAAATCTGATTGGTTGAAAGGTCTGACAGCTTCCTACAAAAGGGCTTCTGCCAGACAGAGTCTTTGCTGGTTTGTACATAGTTGTCACTTAATAAAGAGCTGTTTGTTGCTGAAGCCTGAGTCTGCCTCATCCATTCACCTTATCTAACAGGAAATATAAAACAAGAACACAGGTTCGGGGAAGGAAAAAAAAGCGGGGAGGGTGGTAGCAGCATGACATGTTTGTTTTGTGATCAGGTAGAAGAGGGGAGAGACCATTAAGACTGGCCCCATTTATGCTTATTTAAAGAATTTAGGAACTGACATTTCTGTATTTATTAATGGAATTATGGTAGAAACAAAAGCTGTGTAATCTATTAAACTGTCACCTTTTATTGTTTTATTTAAATGATTTAATATTTAGCATTTGCAAAGTGACTACTTATTTTGCTCTATTTTATGTGGAAAGACAATTATATTAGCTGATAGCTTAGAAATAGTTTAATTAAATGCTTTTTATTTTTAAGACAAAAATTAGACAAATTCTAATAGTTGTCTTTTCAATAATTCCAATATATTAGATTGCTTTCATATACCTTAATCCTCCTTAAGAAAGATTTAGAAGTCAGTACTAAAGGCAATACAAAAAGCAGTTTTGGGTGAATGCAATGACTTTTTGAGTAACAGTTAAAACAGCTTATCATTTTGGGGATTTGTATTGATAAATTCATAAATGTGTTTAATGTTTAAAATATTGCAGAAACTGTCTAAGCTTTCAAAATGATTAGGGAAATGTTCTTTTCTGAGAATTTTACCACATGCCAAACAAAAGCACTGCCATTTAATTCAACTAGATAGGGAACCCGGCTATTTGATGCACTTACAATCCTTACTGAATGGATAATCCTGTTTATGCCAAAAATACTCCTTTCTAAATTACTTCCTTATATTTAGCTGACAGAAAACTGCAAGCTATTTCAAACTGTCAATACAAAGAATACACAGAAGATTCTATATTCATTTAAGGACCTGACTGAACAAATAAAGGGGCCAGCTTTATAAAGCCAGCTTTAACACTGATCCTGATAAGGTCTTGATTTTACAATGAGCCACTAGATGGCACCTTATAGTTGGCAACCATATCCCACAGTTTACTGATTATCTTCAAGTTTATTCTTACAGCAGGTTGTCACCTTCCTCTATCAGATATTGCTGCTTATTATTAACAATACTTATTTCTTGTGATTTAAGTTATTTTTAGGCCACTATCATTGTGCTTCTTAATGCTGACTCTTTCTCTGTACAAAAATATTGAATATGAATTATTTTTATGTTCCTTGGCTCCCTGTCTGCCCCCGCCGTTCTTTCCTCCTCCTTTAAGTTGCTTGTCCACAAACAGAGGTGGCTACCATGAAATCTGGTGAATCTCTGGATGGCCCCTTGGTTGGAGAACTAAAAATGGACGTTACCAACTCTGGACTATTTGCTTTTCTCTTTTTAAAACTGAGGAGTTTCTGCATGGCTTTACATGACATGCATCCCCACCACTGAAGCTTCACAGGCTTCAATAGCTGATTCCACTGAATTTTTTTTAAAAAAAATAAGGGAATGGGGAATGTTTTGAACAGATTTTCTAGCATTCTGACAAATTTCAGTCATTACTGTACTTTAAATAGGATGAGAGATTAACTTCTCCTCTACTGGGAATTATTCAGGGATTCTTGGAAATTTATGTATGAAAGGAGGGATGATAAAATAGTGGATTTGTATTGCATGCTAATTTCCTTTTTGTGACCAAAGACCATGAGGGGCTGAACAATCATGTCAGAGGTCACCCAGAGAGTGATGCAGCAGAATTTTCAGGAGATCCTTTAAATCAGGGGTGCCAAACTCGCATCGTCATGGCAGCATCACACGACATATCGTGATTTTTCCCCCTTCACTAAGCCAGGTGTGGGCATGGCCAGCATATGAGGCATCCAGTCCGCAGGCCACAAGTTTGACAGCCCTGCTTTAAATTAAGCCTTTCAATTTTCCTCTAAAAAATGACAGGAAAGCTGCCTCAGAGATATCAGCACTTTGCTTCTAGGACTCAATGGCACAATCTGTAGGTTGAAGAAAAGGGCTTTGAGAACACCTTGAGGTCTTCTTTTGAACTGCACATCCCTTTCAATTGAGACCTGATCAAGCTGAATTCCTAAAATGGTAGTTGAACTTTTTGTGATCACAAATTCTGCTTCATGGGAAAATTCCCCTTGCACTTGAAGCCTGAACGCTTTCTTTTCCTGCTATTTTTTCTGTAAGCTGTGCTGTCGTTGTCTAAGGAGTCCATCTTAGGCAAGAAGTAGGAGGCACTCATATTTTATCAGGTCCTTTAGAACAGTGGTCTCCAACCTTGGCAACATGGCAACTTTGCTGGCTGAGGAACACTGGGAGTTGAAGTCCACAGGTCTTAAAGTTGCCAAGGTTGGAGACCACTGCTTTAGAGAGCATGGTTCTGCTAGACAAACACTAGGAGATGAGCATATTTAGCCTATTAGCTAAACTAAATACTACTTACAGTTTTATAAATTGAATTCCTTTCTTTTATCAGTAGTTAAAAATCATGAGGATTATTTTAGCTTACAGACTTTTGCACTTTCTATCTGTTCAATTGAATCCAATTCTTTGCAATTCTTTGAAGCAGGCTCCACATCTTTTGATTTTGCACTATTTCCTTGAGTTTTTCTATGCTCTGGGGCTGGTTTCTTTTTATTGATAACTCTTCCAAACACAATTGCTTTTGTTAGTGAATTCTTCTGCATGACATGGCCAAAGTAAGTGAGACAGGGAAAATTAAAGGAAATTCAAGAAAAATTCTACAAAAATGTATATTCTAATAAAAATATCTAAAATCAAATAGTATATCTAAATGTATTTTAAAAAGACTATTAAATTCCATTTTTTCACATGAATGTAAAATACCGTGTATTAAATGGAAAATCTGAAAAGTAAAAGTTAAATGACCAATAACTCACTAAAATGAGTTTTTGAAGAATAAATACAACTAAACAACAGCTTTCTGAAATAAAACACAGTCCTTTATAATATGACATATGATCACTTTAATTAAGGATCTGGAAAATGCTCTCTTACTTCTTGGTAGCCTATGTTATGCTGATCTGTGACCGTAATAAATATTTGATTTGATTTAGTGGCCTGCATTCTTTTCAACTGCATAATTACATATCAGAACAGGGAGGGAGTCAAATAAAATATGGCATTACACACTTTATACGATACATGAATTTCTAGATTTCTAGATTACAAGCAAGCTTACCTATTCTGTAATTAGTGATATTTGAGCTACATAAAATTATTCTTATGTAATGAGGACCACCTTTTGAGAAAAAGAGAGGAAGCTCAGGAAGGGAGAGAACATGGTTTGTAAGAAAATATTGTAGTTTTGGTTCCCAATCTTGACTGAAAATCTAGAGAACTGCTGCAATATCTATGGACAATACTGAGATAGATGGATCAATGGTCAGTCTCAGTTCTGGATAACTATTACGTTTTTACATTTCTTTCCCATTTTATATTGCTAAATGTTGATATGCATTGCATGAAATGGAATGAACCATGTTCACTTATAAATGTGGCATGACACTGCAATGAAGAAATGGGCAACAAAGCGGCCGTGTGAGGAAAGGAGGCGGCTGCGTTCCCTCTTTCTTCTCCCTGCTCCTCCTCCCCTCATAGCGGCCGCTCCATTTCCCTTTTCTCCATTGCAGTGCAGCGCCTAGGATCCACATTGATAGGGGGGGAGGGGGCATAATTTAAAAACTGGTTTGCCCAGGGTCAGGTTGGCTGTTGCAGGAGACTCATCCCGCAAGGGCGACAGAGCTGGAGGATTGCGATGGGTCACACCTCCCATGATGGCCAACCTGACTCTGGGAAAACTGGTTGTTAAATTATTTCAATCCCACCACTGAGTACACTGGTCTACAAGAAGAAAGCCTCAAAAATGAAGGTAGCTTAATTTTACCATAATTGGGTCACTAATAAAGGAAAATTAAGTCCTGAATATTAATTGGCTCCAAAATACAGTTTCAGGTCAAAATTGCATCACAAGAATTCAAAATTATGAGAGGAATATGCAATTATGCTCCATTACTTTTCTGCAAAATGTGATATAGCAATGAGAATGGTGCCACACCAATCATTATAAATTTATCTTTTTATTGACACCAATAACATAACTTTCCATTCATTTATTGGTTTTTCATGTAACATTTTCATGCTTTTTGCATGACAAACTGACAAGCTCTAACATCAGATTAAATGACAAGGTTCCGTCTTTATTCGATATCTAAACGGTGCATTTTGCCTTTTCGCTTGTGAATTGCAGCAGGATCATCCCTGGGGAAGTTCCAGCAGTAATCGGCAAGCATGGACAGACTCCCATTTCCCTTGGTATCTTTTCTCCATGCCTACAATATCCTGGTGGAATCTTTCCACATGCTCTTCACTCACTGCCCCACAGTTCGAAGGGAAATAGTTTAAATGCAAGTATAAGAAGTGAATTTTCAGTGACATGTTTCCACTACGTGGTCTAAGCAAGTTTTCCATGTTTTTTTCATAAATCGTCTGTTCTGCTGTTCTCAAAGTGAAGATAAATTTATATACTTCCCTGTGGTACCATTTTCATTGTTCGATCATATTTTCTCAAGAAGTTATTAGGCATCAT
Organism: Thamnophis elegans; assembly: GCF_009769535.1. Lineage (NCBI taxonomy): Eukaryota > Metazoa > Chordata > Lepidosauria > Squamata > Natricidae > Thamnophis > Thamnophis elegans. The sequence goes on from NC_045547.1 coordinate 56,245,135, forward strand.
GCTCATTAGACACTTCCCTCTTTGTTGGCATTTATACTTGCCTATGTATAATTTTTTTATTGCAAAATATCTTGAAAACTTTAGCCAACCAGCACTTTTATCACCTGTTTTCTAATTCTCATATATATATATATAAAATTTGTATGTCTTTGTTGTCGTCTAGTGGCCACTGAGATTTTTACAGTCTTAGTCCCATCACTTTTACTCACAAACACATTATATGCTGAAATGCAATAAATCCAAATTAGCCAGATAATATACTGTACCTGACTGTTGGAAATAATTTTAATAAAAAAAATATATAGGTAAATTATACTTTGCTTTGATTATATTGAGTAGATGCATACACTACCAGTAAGGCATGCAGTTCTCCTTACCATAACACTGAATATAGAATGAGTGAAGCAATTTAGGATACATCAATATTTCTTCCATATAATAATATATTCCTGTTCTGACCCCCTCCGCCGTCCAGTAACGAAAGCCGAGCTTAATTAGAATGTCCTTTAATAGCAGAATCTCGGTGGCTGAAAGCCAAGCAAACCAACAGATAGGGACCTTGGCAGCAAGTCCGACAAACCTTGGCAGCAATTCAGACAAATCTTGGCAGCAATCCAGCCTGCCAAGTTAATTACGTTATCTTTAGTCAAAGCGTTGACTTCTGCAAGAGGGGCATGTCACAAGTAGTCTTTTTTATAGTCTGGAGAGGAGCCTAATGACCACCAGCTGAGCGCAATTACCTCCTGTAATTGCGTAATTGTTCTTGATGCCGAGTAGCATCCAGGAAAAACTCACTGCTGGTTTCTGGATCACTCTCCCTTGTCTCCTCCCCACTGGCCCAAGGCTCAGGCACCACCTGGTGGCCAACCAGTCTCTCTGCGCCCTGCTTGGAGTTGAAACCCTGTCCAGGGTCCTCCACATTCTCCAGGACCGACTCATAGGGCCCCTCACTGTCGGAGTCTGGTGGCAGCTCCAACGGGTCCTGCTGGGACACAACATATTCCTATGCTTAAAAATTCATACCCATTTAACAACCTCCTTTTGTGTGAAATTCAAGGATGTACCTTGAAATTCTATATACTTACAACCTGAATATCTATGATACTGCTTTCTACCAGTAGCTTCTGCTCTCCCAGAAAGATTGGAAAGGATGAGATGAGATTTAGAGAGTAGCTCTTTCAGTTCCACCCCTTCCTCATATTAGACATGAGCCAAATGTAAAAAAAAGCTGCAAAACCTGGGCATTTTTAAAGAGAATCTTGGGTGCAGATTCTTTATGAGGGATTATGGATTTCTACCTGCTGTTGGGCATTAGAACTGTGTGTTGGGGAGTGGGAGGGCTAGTTCATGTACTGATTACTATTTTAATTTTACTTCAAAAATATGTGCAGCTGTGTCCTGTCTGGAATGAAGTGAATTGTAATAAGTGAATCAATAAATAACTGTGAAAACTGGAATTCTAACTCTAGAAAACCTCTTTTTCCAGCAAGCAATATCCATAATAATTATGGAAAAGTGAGGAGTGCCATATCCTAGTGCCATATCCTAGTGAAGCTGATTTTTAAAACATTTTTAAACCTTCCAAAGCATTTTGGAAGAATTTTCTTCATTTATTAAAGCAAGTGCAATGCAACTCAAAGCACATTTGTAATATTCATAATATGGCCACCATTTTTTTGTTTTGTTTCCATTTTCTTTTTAGATTAAAATTTTGTTTCCACTTCGGCAGCACTGATTTATAACTTTTAGTTTTTCTAAATATTCTCTAATTGCCTGCTCTTCTTTCATTCCTAGCCCTTGATTGATATCCAGCAATTACAATATTAATAAGAAAATATCTAGATATATCCTGGCAGAAGAATAAACAGGAGCAATGTATTGCCAAAGAATCTTCCAGGCATCTCATCAATCCCATGTTTTTTTTTTCTCTATGTAGAACTACCACTTTTATTTGCTAAATTTGCTTTGAACTGATTTGATCCAAAAGATGAGGAGATGGACCAATGTTCTTTGTCTTGCCATCTTATAACAGCAATCATTGTTTACCAATGTTATGCAACAAGATTTTTTCCCCCTAAATCAGATTTCACTGAATGTCATTTTAAGTCAACATTTAGTACAAATAATAATAGATATGCATGTTCAAACTGTGTCTTATTGAAAACAATACATGATTATTGGATGATATCTACACTCATGTGTAGATGTCTACCTATACTATAGTGAGTGAAAATGGCTTTGGATTCTGTATTTCAGTCTTCCCAAAGCCACTTAAGTAGAAATAGATTGACTTTTTAAAAAGCCTATTTGGTTAGCAATGGAGAAATTGCTACTCTCAACCCAGTAACATAACTGAATATAGGTTTTTTTATCTTTTACAAAGGGATCCTAAAAACCATTGTAAACTGATATTTTTCACAACTTGTTGGAAGGTATTCCAAAGCAGCAATTCTTCTGCCCAGGTGCCAGGTGGCTTCAGACAAAGGCTACCCTTTCTAATGAACTAAATATTGTAAATGATCTCTATATAATGTAGGCAGGACAGGAGGAGCCTGTACATGCCTTCATGCCACATTTGTCTGTAAGGCAGCCTTTGCTTCCTGCCACTTCATGCTGGAGCTCGCGCCCTCCATGCTCGGCCAAAGAACTGTGAGGTGGGACAGGACGACATGGCAAGGTGATGACCAGAGCCTTAATGCAGGAGGTGTCCTATTAAGACCCTCTGTAATGGCTCCTCTCCTAACTTGAAAAAGTAAAGACTCTTGAAATGGATTATTTCAAAAGGAACCTTTAATCAAGCAGGATAGAAACCTGTTCTGACCCTTCTCTGTATGATGAAGCACGCCGACACAAGATTACTGCTAGACAATTTATTCACAGTAAATTAACACACCGACAAGACTTTGGCAGCAACCCACACTTCCAAGATAAGAAATACACATGAGAGCTTCTCCAGTGTTAGTATATTAGTTGAATCCTGCAAACAGCCTCCTCCCAAACTCTCCTTATATACTCTCTTGGGAGGGACCTAATCACAACCACCTGGGTCCAATTATCTCCTTTGTCTCCTTAATTGCTGCCGGCGTTTATCCGCCCGCCTCTGCCAGACATCCGGGACCAATTCCCTCTGAACCTCAAAGGCCTGACGTCTTCACCACTGGCTTTCACTGCTGCTCCATGCCTCAGGCACCTCTTGGTGACCAATCAGCCTCTCTGGTCCCTGCTTGGAGTCTGAACCCTGTCCAGGGTCCTTCACATCTTCCAGAGCCGACACATAGGGCCCCTCACTATCGGAGTCTGTTTGCAGCTCCACCGGCTCCTGCTGGGTCACAACAGAAACCATTAGAAGCAAAGTAGCATCTGAAAACCTTTAGGCCATGCAAATGGAATTAAGCTGATAATGACCCCTCCCCTTTGTCCAAATGCAGATTCTGACCAATACACAAGTATGAAGATGCTTCCTTAACTCTTCTGCTCTGGGAGTCAATAAAGCACACGTTCCCATGGCTATCTCTAGTTAGACATCAAAGTTATATATCCCACATGCCTACCATAAACATCCCTCCAGAGATGTTGGGACCTTCAGTCTCCCGGTGACAGGAAACCAGTTGTAAAGTTGTAAAACTCAGTTGTTTCAGATGTAGCTAATGATTTAACTCCGAGGCTCCACTCCTCCCAATTGAATGGCAGTATCACTTTTAGGGATCTGACACCCTCCTTAAGCGAATGGCCGCCCACCCTGCATGCACCTTTGCTGCGTTTTGTGGCTTACTTGTGAAGGGTCTCCCCACAGTGTGCACCCTCCTGGACCCACCACAGCCAGCCAAGGAGTCATGACGGAGAAGGATGGGGAGGAGGAGGAAGGTTGCCAGCCCTGATTTCCAAAAAGAAGAAATAAAAGGAGTAGCAAAGAGCCACAAGGAGAGCTTACATAAATCCCCTTAAATAGTAAGGTGACCTTGACCCTCACTCAGATATTATTTCTCTTTTACCAATAAAGAATACTTTGGATGGTGACATAGATGACAGGACCTACCAGGCAAAAATATTTTGATATATCCTTATCTTCCTCTTTTTTTCTACCCCCTTCCTTCCATCAATAAACATCTACATTTAAGCAGTAAGATTTTTCAGGGGAAGATCAATTATATTTTTGGAATCTTTTCATAACAATTAATTCATATATTTCTAACAGGAAAATACAATGGGGTTCAAAGAGTCAGCAGACAATAGATAAGAAGTTTTTGGAACAAGGTCCCATATACAGTAGTTGGAAAAGCACAAGCTTTGATTTTAGATGGTTTCCTGTCAAGAATGGCTGCACATTTTAATGCATTCTATATGCATATTTACTATTAAATATGAATATATGAGGATTGTAAATTGCATAAAATATGTTCTCAAAAGATGCAATTATAGCTCTGTGCAAGTTTTAAGGTTGATAGACAGATATGTAAAATAGATGAATTCATAATTAAGTTTAATCTTAAAATGCTCCATTAATGAAATCATACCATGGAGATATTTGATCTCTACGCTCCTTTTACTGGTATCATTTTAATGAAGAGAATATCTAAAAATGGTGCCTTTCACACATGTATCTTCCAATGAAATCAATTTATGTAAAAAGACACTGACTATCCTGGTGAAAAAAAGTCTCATTATAAATATTATCTGAATATCTAAATATTCAGAGATTATGGGAAAATATATATTCAATAACAAACCGAACCTATGAGCTGATTACTGCCTAAAAGTAAAAGTAAGCACCTGCTTAGCCACATAAGAACAAAATATCAACTAATAAAAAAGAAGATATAAAATCATCTCAAAAGGTAGCTATTTCCTGGTAACTGAAAACCACATAGAGATCTTGCACTTTCAATGAACACCTAAGTAATTTGGTTAATACTGGTCTAGGCATGGATCAAAATAGCAATTTAGCCCATCATATTCCTCACTAATACATTGAAATATTTGATTTTCAGTTAGGTTTTGCTCACTGTGACATCAAACTTATAGAATTTTGTCAGTCAAGAGAAATGTATTTATTTACAGTATTTAAATGTTTTAAGAAGAAGAAGGGAATGAAAGGAGGAGGTTTTGGAAGGAAAGAGGGGAAGAGCAAAGGGGTGTAATAGGGATAGGTGAATCTCTTTGTGGGACAGGGCTGAGGGAAGAGAGAGAAGAAAAGCAAGGCTAACTAGCTGATCTGGTTTCCAATCCACTGAATGCCCGAGAAATGAAAAGGAGGTCTCTTTGGGGCAAGCCTGAGTGAGAAGGGAGAGAAAAGAAGCAGTGTCTACCAGTTCACCTGGCCTCTACCTCACTGAGTGAGGGAGGAAGCAACCCATGAGGATAGGTTGAGGAAAGGTAGAAAAAGGAGTATGGGGAAAGATAGAGAAAAGTGTGTGAGGAAAGGTTGAGAAAAGAGGAGGAGGAGGAGGAAGGGGAAAGAGAGAGGTCACTACAAAGGGAGGAAGGCAGAGGAATCAATGAAAGAGTAGAGGCAGTGAAAGCAGAGACCAGCAACTCCTACGCACCCGCAAACAGCTACAAAGCTTGCTGGAAAGTCGCCCTGCCCTTGACTGAACTATTAAAAACAGGGCCTGACAAAGCCAAAGGCAAATCAACCTATTAGGTGGGCAATAGACTGTTAAAAAGCATTTAAAAATTAAAATGGCTCTTTGTCAAAGAACCCATTCTGCAACACTCCAATCCAGAACAGCAATTCATAATCCAGGCAGATGCCAGTGATGTGGCTGTAGCGGCAGAGCTATTGCAAAAGAACAAAGAGGAACAACTCTTGCCATGAGCTTATGTCTCCAAAAAACTCACCGCCACTGACAGAAGGTGGGTCATTTGGGAGAAAGAAGCCTATGTGGTCCAGTGGGCCCTACTCACCTGGAGACATTTCCTAGAGGGAGAGATGTGCCATTCAAGGTCTGGACTGACCATAATAACCTCAAAGCCCTCAAAAGCCCCCAGAAACTGTCTCAAAAGCAAGTTCGCTGAGCACAATACTTCAGAATGTTTAAATTCAAAATGCAGCACATCCCTGCGGGGAAGAACTTGCTGGCAGATGCCTTATCAAGAAAACTGCACTATGACAGTTAGAGGGAAGAAGTGATTTACCATATCATTCCCCCCCAACCAAAAGGCGGATCAAGTCACCACCAGAGGCCAGACCAAACAGCATCCTATCCTCAGCCAGGGCAAGCTGACCGCAGCAATGAAATCGGCACTGCCAGCAGACCCCTGGCTCAATGACAACAAAGACATCCTGATGATGAGAGATGGCTTAGCCTGGAAAGAATCTAAACTGTACATTCCTGCAAACTTGAGGCTGGAAGTACTACAGCGAAGCCACAACGTGAAATTGGGAGGTCACTTTGGATTCCTAAAAATGCTCCACCTCGCCAGACATCAATTTTGGTGGCCAAAAATGAAAGCCGGTGGAAGACTACATGAAAAGCTGTGCCACTTGCACAACCATGAAAATACGGCCAGCCAAGCCCTCTGGATTACTGCAACAGGTGGCCAGCCGTAGCTGACCATGGGAAGAGATCACAATGGATTTCATCATAGAGCTCCCCAAAAGTGGCAGAAATAAAGTAATTTGGACAGTCATTGACTTATTTTCCAAGCAAGCTCATTTCATCGCTTGCTCGGGATTACCATCCACAAAGAAGCTAGCGAAGATGTTTGTTAAACACATTTACCGCCTACATGAAGTACCCAGGAGAATCATCTCAGATCGTGGGGTTCAGTTCACCGCCAAGTTCTGGAGGGAGTTCCTGAGGTCCATTCGGTCCATGCAAGGACTTTCCATCTGAGCACGAATGGAGCAGCAGAGAAGGCTAATGAGATGGTGGAACAACACATCCATTGTTATGTGGATTACCAGCAGGACAACTGGTCAGATTTGCTACCTTTTGCCAAATTCGCATATAACAACACTGTCCATAGCAGCACAGGATTAACTCCTTTCCAGAGGCATGGAATTTATTCTCATGCCTGAACTGCCCAGAGAGCCCCCCTCCTCCATGGCGCTCTACATGGGGCAGCCCTTGAAGAGTATTCGGAGACTTCAACTCGTCCAGAATGCAGCCGCGTGAGCGATTGTGGATGCACCTCGGTACACCCACGTTACACCTATCCTCCGCGAGCTGCACTGGCTACCGATCGGTCTCCGGATATGCTTCAAAATGCTAGTCGTAACTTATAAAGCCCTTCATGGTATTGGACCTGGATACTTGAGAGACCGCCTGCTGCCAATTACCTCCCAAAGACCCATTAGATCACACAGGGTTGGCCTCCTCCGGGTTCTGTCTACCAGCCAATGCCATCTGGCTACTACCCGGGGGAGGGCCTTCTCTGTGGCAGCTCCGGCCCTGTGGAACGAACTCCCCACAGAGATTCGGACCCTCACCTCTCTCCAGGCCTTCCGGAAAGCCATCAAAACCTGGCTGTGCCGGCAGGCCTGGGGTTGATGAGTTCCCCTCCCCTCTCGACCTGTGTGGCTGTGTGATTCTTGGCTATTTTAACTACTTGTATTGTGTTCTATGTTCCCTTTTCCCCCTTTGAGTTTTTCGCCGCCCTGAGTCCCTCCCGGAAAAGGGCGGCATATAAATAAAACAAATCTAAATCTAATCTAAATCCATGTCTCTGACTGAATGGATGGACGCTCTTAAAAAAGAATGGAAGAATATGAAAAAAGCTCAGGCAGAAGCATCAGAAGAGTACAAGAAACAAGCTGATAAGCTTTTACTCATCCCAACCCCACTTCCGTGTGGGGAATAAAGTTTTCTTGTCTACCAAATACATAAAGTTAAGAATGCCTAGCAAGAAATTAGGGCCAAAAATTTTAGGTCCCTTCCCAATACTGAAAATAATTAACGCAGTTATGGTTCAGCTCAGTCTGCCAAGAATTCTAGGGAAAATTCACCCCATCTTCCATTGTAACATGCTGAAACCTGTGATTGGGTCCAATCTAAGACTGTTGACCCAGCTTACCCTCCACCAGTAGTGATACAAAGAGAAACTCACTATGAAGTGAAGAAAATTACCACCAGCTGAGTGCAATTATCTCCTGTAACTGCGTAACTGCTCCTTACGCCTATTAGCTCTTCGATGCCGAGCATCCAGGAACAACTCCCTTGGCCCCTCCCCACTGCTCCAAAGCATGATGTCCGGATCACACTCCCTTGTCTCCACCCCACTGGTCCAAGGCTCAGGCGCCTCCTGGTGGCCAACCAGCCTCTCTGTGCCCTGCTCGGAGTCAGAACCCTGTCCAGGGTCCTCCACATCCTCCAGAGCTGACTCATAGGGCCCCTCGCTGTCGGAGTCTGGTGGCAGCTCCAACGGCTCCTGCTGGTCCACAACACATACATACACACATACATACATATTCAATGTCTTTATTTAAACTTTTAGTATTTTTATTCCTGCTATCAATATTACACAATTAGAGTTTGATGCCTTTTTTGCCAATATGCTTTCATTGGCTGGATTGGTCAAATCATTAATGATCACTTAAATTAGCAATCACTTCAGTCATAAAACACTCAAAAACCCTAAGCTGAGTTCAGATGCCATAATGAGCTGGGATACAATTGTTCCATTAAAAATGGTGAATGAGAAACTATAGTCTCTTGTGGAAAGGCTTTCTTTTTTTCCTAACTCTTTAGTCCCTTTCAGATTTTTTTCCTCTTTAGTGTCTTAGAAAAATGGCTATAGATACCCCCAAACAGCAGTGTCAAATGCACTCAAAGTCTTCTCTTCTTGTTATTATATCAGCACAGCTGATTCCAGAAAATGCTACAAGGAACTAATCCAGAAATGGCTTATATGGTTTTTAAAAATGTTATAATTTAAACACTGTTTGGGGGATTTTTCTTGATTACTTTCTGTATGTACAGCCTTCCTGAGCACCATATTCCGTAAGATTTTAGTTCTGAGCACAAAGTAACCATGCAAGGTTACTGATTTGTTAGGCAGATATCAAGGAGCTAAATAACTCTCAAAAGAAGACTATATTTGAGTAGAGGGTGTATACAAAATACTGTGTATGAACGGGTTGAGCTTTGATCAGAGAGACACATTCTCTGCCCCCACTTGACTATACCACATTCCACAGACTATTTGAAGCTACTTTTTCTCCATATAACGTATCCTATAGAAAAAGATTATATTATATAAATCCAAGCAAGCATGTTAATGGCACTATAGTGTTACATAGCATATTGCACACAAATGAGGCAGAGTTGCATTTTTCTCTAAACCTTTTTATATGTATATACATATTTTTAATCTCCATAATATAGAAGAGCTGCATGTTGTGACTGAGAATTAGTTTTGAGAGACCTAGGAATGCTCCTGTTTGTTCTAAACTAGTGTTTCTCAACCTTGGCAACTTTAAGATATGACAACTTCAACTCTTTCTCAGAATTCCTCAATCAGCTGTATTTTCTGGGAGATGAAGTTCATATATCTTAAAGTTGCTAATGCTGATACACTATTCAAGACAAAAAAGCACTTCTTGTCATTTAAACATAGCTCTTGAAAAGCTTCTCGCTTGTTATTTAAATAAATCATGTCACAGAAAACAAATAAGAGTAGTCTACAACTTTTTAAATTATTATTTCTTTTTCATTTGATGTTAGTTTATTGCCTTTAGTGTTTAACACTAAAACTTTGCTGTATTTAAAACTAACTTTGTTAGTTTTAAATACAGTTTTGCTTCTAATATTTTTAGGGTGAACAGAATTGTTTAATGAGCATTCATAACTGGAAAGCAAGCAATTGCTGCTAATTTTACTAAATATTGAACACATCACTTTTTTGACTTCTTTTAAAATATGTTTCTTGATGTTCTCAGTTATATTTCAATAATATACTTTCTTTAAGAGTTGGCTGAAATTTAATCCAAAAACTTGTAACTTCTTAAGCCTAATGAGGCTGGGGTTTTTTGTATGTCTCAAGCAGTGGTAGGTTGCAGGTTGCAGGTGGTACGCCCTGGTACGGGCGTACAGTGCTTGCCGGGAGCACTGGGTACTGTTCCGGTACGGTGCTCTGGAGGGCCCGCCTGTCTGCCCACCTGCCCACCATCCTTGCCTGTATTTGAGCTCTGCGGCGCTTCTGCGCACGAGCACGGAGCATATGGCACCTGCGCAACGCTCTGCTGAGCAGCTGAAGCGTCACGGAGGAATTGTGGAGCATCGCAGGAGGTAAGAATGCATACACATGCTGCGCACGTTCATGTGGTGGACGCTGGGCCCCATTGTACTGTACCGGTTGCACTGGGATCTGGAACCCACCATTGGTCTCAAGACAAGAGAAAAACTTCATTTGCTATATTTATGGTCTAAAGGTTGCACATATGAAGATTTCTTATGAATACAATGTCCTACAAATCAAGAATAAGATGGGAGAAGGTTTAATGGAATGTGGCTTCTTTGAAATAAATGAAAATATTAAGGGTTAATTTGAAAAAGAAAACCCAAAATATTAGAGATTAAATTTAAAGAAAGAAAACTATAAACCTAGCTGATTGGAATGTGAAACATGCATTGATAGTAAGAGGAAGAAGTAAGCTCTGAAGCCATCCAGTGTTACCCCATAAGCTTCTGTTATGTTTTGCAACAGACGTATACAGCATTCTGTGCTTGCTTGTGTATTTGCATCCCTTATGCCTTGACATACAGCTGCAGGTGGTCATTCAACCATATCAGCTAGTCTGAAAGGTCATGGCAGCATTTGCTAGTGTTGAATTTCTTGCACTTTTAAGCCTTATGATCCTCAATAATTCTAAACTAAATGTACAATTTTGTCTGAACACTTATTTTCTGTAGCAGTGTTCACATTATCAAATTAGTAACACAGTCTGTTGTTATTCTTGGGCTTTACAATGCATTTCAACATTTGATTTAAGCAAAGGTCAAAGCTGCAGGACAGAAATGGCAACATAGTTTTCAGCTATCACATGAAAGGAAGAAAGTATAGCCTTCCCTAAATTTGGCTTTTAGACATGCTGTCATGCTAGTCGCTCTTGCAGTCTCAGTGCTTCTTGTAGAACATTAGCTGCACTCTTCTCTCCTTCAGCTTTTGATCTATATCCAAATGACTCATTAGATTTTGTATTTTTTATTTTTAAATGTCTATTACTTACCCCTAGATTTCAAAATGATAGACAATTTCAGAAAAAAAAATCTATTATTGCAAAATCTATTATTACATATTATTCTATTTCTAAATATTGCAAGTGCATATAAAAAAAAATCTGTGAATGCAGATCAGATTGCACAATTCCTAGATCTTACTTCTACATGTGCTCTGTTCATGCAAGGAAGTTTTGCATAAGGATAATGATTTGATAATTTATTTTTTATTTTATTTATTTATTTTTATTTATTTCATCAAGCATGTATTATTTTATTTATTTCATCAAGCATGTACATATATGTATAAACATGATTTTGGATACATGAAATGGATATGAATAAAAAGAAACATTAGGACAGGGACAGTAGGCACATTGGTGCGCTTCTGCACGCCCCTTACAGACCTCTTAGGAATGGGGTGAGGTTGACAATAGACAGTCTAAGGTTAAAGTTTTGGGATTTGAGGAAGAAACCACAGAGACAGGTAGTGCATTCCAGGCATTGACAACTTTGTTGCTGAAGTCATGTTTTCTGCAATCAAGTTTGTAGCAATTTACCTTAAGTTTATATCTATTGTGTGCTTGTGTATTGTTATGGTTGCAGCTGAAGTAGTCATTGATAGGTAGGACACTGTAGTGGATAATTTTATGTACTACGCTTAAGTCAGACCAAAGGTGGCATAGTTCTAAGTTGTCTAAGCCCAAAATTTCAAGTCTGGTAGCATAAGGTATTTTGTTCCAAGCAGAGAAGTGGAGGACTCTTCTTGTGAAATATCTCTGGACTTGCTCAATTGTATTAATGTCCGATATGCAGTGCGGATTCCAGACAGATGAGCTGTATTCGAGTATTGTTCTAGCAAATGTTTTCTTTGCTCTGGTTAGTAGTACAATATTACCAGAGAAGAAATTACGCAAGATTAGATTAACAACTCTTAATGCCTTTTGATTTATAGAATCAAATCAGTATAGAAATCAAAATCTTTTATATAAAATCTTTTATAGATTTAAATTTATAGATTATTCTATGGACTAATGAAATGATTTGTGAAGCTGATGTAGACATTCTTAAAGATTATATGTAGGAAAACGTGGGCCAATCAAACTCGAGTCATAATCAATTTTGGAGTGTATTTCATGAGAGTGAAGATACCAGCTATACAATATTCTATCTCTGCCTCATTTTACACTTTGCACAGTGTCTTCTAATTAAACATTTCTATACTGATCTATAAGGATAAACTAAAATGATTGTTTGACTCTAAATAATTTGCATTTAGGACAATTTCCTCAATATGACATAAATCTGCATGTTTAATAGGAGATAAGCTTCACTGTACAAACATTACAGCATTAGAAATGTTGTACTGCAGATGTTGCAGCTTATATATTGTAAAGATGATGAATCACAATATTATTTTCTTTCCATTTCCATTGTTTTATGTCTTCAAAGACATAAAGTATAACTTGATAATTAAAAATAATTTTAAAAAAGTGAATGAGAGCTATGAAAATTCTTTATTAGTTATAGCTGGGAGGTCCAAATTGTCAGTATTGATCAAAATTAATCTTCCATAGCGGTATAGGATACAGCATGTTATACTTTATTATTTTCATTTGGGAATTTGAAATATTCACATACAACCAAGACAGTCAAACTTTATTAGTATTATTCAATGTTCATTGGCTTTGCTTTTTCTATATGACATAGTCCAAATAATATGATTCAAAACAACTAACTGGAATAATGCGGAAGAAAAGAAAATCACAGTGTCTTCATTTATAAAAATACAAACAAATGAAAACAGCGAGGCTCCAGTTTTTATCCTTTAGTATGTATCAGTCTGTATTAATTCTGTAATAAGAATGGGAGCCTGGTTTTCTTGCTTAACTTTATATTTTTTTATACATAAATCATAATTACTTTGCATTCTATAGCTGACAGCATGTTATTAATGTTATTCATTATATAATTCATTACCTTGAAAAAAAGTGTAATCTCTATCAGAGTTCTTCCACCCACTCACAAATTAGAGCAGTAGATCAACGTTTCCCAACTTAGTACTTTGTAGAATTTCTAGCCAGCTTTTGGTCATATTAGCTAAGATTTTGTAAGTCCAGTGTATCTGGCAGGAACTAGATTGAGGAAGATGGACAATAAGATTTAATAGATTTAGCAAGTGAAGTACATTCCTTGTGGTTTTAAATTCTCACTGATTGTACTAGTCTATGCACAAATCAATTTTTCAATGTATTAATATATTAAGAATATGGTCAAATAACAGAATTTGAATATGAAGGAGAGCTTGAATTTAGGTCACTAATTCTTAAAAATTAAATGTCTTCATATGGCAGAATAGAAAAAAGGCATGGTTCATATAAAGGTACAAAAAACTCTTAGGCAACATGTGCTGAAAAGTAATGGGAGTGTTTCTTCTCATCTTCCATTGTGATGTTAATTGCCAACTATTTAGCAAAGGAAAGTCTTGTAATAACAGGACTTATTAGCGTGTTCTTTCTTTTAAAAAAATTAAGTATTTAGTTTATGTTGCTAAATATATTTATATTTTTTAAATTCACAGAAAATGAGACTATACTACAAAATGAATAAACACAATCAAACCAGAACAGACTGCAGTGTCACACCTTCACAATGGGTTAAGATACAGCAACCAGATTTAATATAAGTTGATATGCTGCAGAACTCTTAATTCATGTAGATACTTTATGTTCCAAACAGAATGGTCCTGTATAGAATGGCATATACAGTACATATGCATTCTGTGTGCATTCTTTTTAAGCAGTATTTGAAAAGAGGAAATGAGTCTTATTTTGGTTTTAAGAGTAGACATTGTTACTCTTTGGAACATGCAGATAATAAATTCTAAATACAATGTGGAATATTCATACTATTCCTTTTTGATGGAGTTTTTGTTTCTCCTGCCATCACAATATAGCCAGCACAATGAAAATAAGTAAAGTGCAGAGCAAACAATTAAATCATAATGATACAATGTTACACAAAATACAATGAACAAAAGGAAATAAAGTATCTTGTAAGCAATATGCTTTAGCACAAGACACTCAGCAGGTGAATTATAAATTTCATTTTGCTGGCCAGACATTCCTGTATGATCAAAAAAAGCTTGTTTATCGTGTCTAACAATATTCGTTTTCTTTTCGGTTATTAAACCTTCCGAGTGTAAGTTTGTCTCTTCTGTTTCTTCAGTGGGTTCCCTAATTAAAATTGTAGGCCTTATTTGTTTTTCTGGACTGAACTCTGTTTGATGGGGAAACTGGCCTATGTTTCCTTCTCTATTCTCACTAGGAGGAAATTCTTGTGGCTTAATGATATTTTGAATAACATGAGTTATTTCATCTTTTGGGTTGAAGTTACATCCAGATTGAGCTTCAATTTCAGTTGAAGCATCTGTGGGTGGAGGCAACATCTCTTCTACTTCAGCAGTAGGAGGGCTTACCAAACCTTTGGTAGATATCACTGAGGAATTTTTATAACAGCTTCCCACCAATTTTTCATCCAAATGGCATATTTTTGGTTCAGTTGTGGGACCTATGTGAGAAAATGAACTCCAGATGCTTCCTTCTTCAGCTTCTTTATTGTGTAAGCCTTGTGAAGAATGTTCTGAATGTTTCAATGGTACTTCACAATGCACACCTTGTTCAGAAACAATTTTTCCTTCTGCTGAAAAAGGACAAAACATTTCAGTTGATGGTGAATTATTTACATAATTATGTTCTGCTTTGGCAAACATTTCATTTGTTGCATGGGTTGAAATCATTTCCATATGTACTGTTTCATATGTGGGCACATTATTAATACCTGAAGCAGATATTCCAAATTTGGTGTCACATAATACACCCTCTCTATTGCATTGACAAAGAGGATAATGTGACCCATCATTTCTTCCTTCATGTATATCAAATACTATTTCCTTTTTCTCTGTGGGCCTGTCACTTAGTGCAATCTCTTGGGGCAGCTTAACAATTACTGCTTTTTCACCTGCAGACATTTTTTCAGGAATGCCCTCTGATGTCATTTTAATTATATAAGCAGCTGTGACTGCTTCTGTCTCTCCTGTACTATCATGCTTAGTGACTGAAGTCTCCTCATACCTTAGTGCATCTTGGCAGGTAAATAGTTCATCTGTGGGACTTACTTTCAAACATCTTGTATTATCATTAATACCCCCCATGGCTTCAACTCCTGTTAGTTCCTTCATCTGCACTCTTTTATTTGCTTCACTTTGCCTTTCTGCCAACTGACTTTCTGAGCCATTCCACCTTTGAATCATCAATCTGTCCCAGGTACTCTGATCTTTAAGAATAACCACATCAGGTTCATTGTGGTGAGGTTCTATCTCAGAAATATTTCTGTTTGCTGGATTATCACTCTGACTGTACTTCCTTTTTTCTAAGTTCTTTCTACTACCACCAGACATTTCCTTTGTTTTTATTAATATAGATTGCACAAAGATATTTTCATCAACTAGTGGTACAACATGGGATTGGCTCTCCCAAAGTGTATTATGAACTTTCTCAGGGATTCTAATTTCTTCTTTTTTTGAGTCAGAATTTGACTCATCTATAATACAACTTTTGCTTTCTGTTTTATTTTTATCTGAGTTTCCACTGTCACTTAAATATGTAAGCCCTGTTGATTTTGACATTTGCTCTTCTTTTATTTCACCTGGGACACTGGAAGTCATTACTTCTTCCCTTTGAGGTGACTTAGTTAGCGTGTTGATTTCATAATTATCACATAAGACATGTTTTTTATATCTGTTGGTAGGAGATATTTGTTTTTCTGGAGAGTTCTCTAAAATTCTCAGCATGATTTCTTTCTCCTTATCAACATCATACTCAGACTTATATTTTTCTTCTACAATGTCTTCTGAATAAGAGCTTACCAAATAATTTTCTGTGACATCAGCATTAGCTATGGCATCACTATTTAAACCTCTGTTTACACATAATTTGTTTTTGCTTTCAGCTTTTTCTCTTTGGGGTTCATGTCTGATGAAGTTTTTTGAATTTAACTCTGGAATTTTGAAAGCTATTTCCTGTTTAAGTTGTTCCTGAACTGTTTTGATATTATTATACTTTATTTTCAGTGTATTTTCTTTTAACTTCCCTGCTTCAACATCTTCTAAGGAAATCGTCTCCCTTGCTTTTTTGAAGTTATAATCATCCTCACCTATGAATAATGTCTCTTTTGTTTTATTTCCTGGAACATTCTTAAATTTATCACTTGGAACATATGCTTGATGCATTCCACAATTGTTTGAGACAATATCTGGAAAATAGGCAGTCTGGTTTTTCTTGATTTCAGACCAATATTCTGGTGAGGAATAGGTTTCATTTGGATGTAAACACTCTAAGGATGCACTTTTTTTTAGTGAGTCAACCTCACTGCATTTTTCTGGGAATAATAACTGCCTATCATTTCCAATGGAATATGTTTGATTATTCTGCAGTTCTTTGTCTGGTAAAGCATGTTCTGTTGAAGAGCTTCTAGGCAGAGGGTGTCTAATCAAGCCATACTCTAGTTTGTCTCCCAGTTGTTGTAGTTCATTTGGAAATCTCACTGGCTCAGTTGCATAGGAACTCCCTTCATTCACTGAAGAACTTCTGCTTCCAGTCAAGTGCTGACTTAGCTGAAACAATAGAATAAGAGTATGTGTGAATGTGTATGTGAATAGACTATATGCCTCACTCATACACACACACACACATGAAAAGGGGTTCAATTCAAGAAGGATCTTTTTTCCAATAAAACCCATTTTCAGAAAGCATACTTCCAAGCTGTTTACAAAATGAATATTGCATTTTAAGCACATGTGCAGGCACAGCCACAAAGGGCAACAAACAAACATACTGTAAGAGGCAAAAAAATAAATTTCCACTTTTCTTCTTTATGCCTGTCCCCATCTTAGCCTGTTTATTTATGAGCTCAGTAAGCTTCAAGTATGTTTCAGAGAAATGAATCCTGAAGAGAAAATTCTGTACAAGGCAAACTTATTCAATCAGATAGCACATTCCATTCTAGGCATGCTTTATTTTAAAGTGAGTGTAGTGACACAAAACATCAAAGCTAAAGAATGTACAGGAGTGTCCAGTAAAATAAAGACACATTTGCACACTGACAAATACTATAAGGATTATGTTTATTTTATTCTCACAAGACCCCTCAGACAGGAATGTTTTAGTTAGAAACTGTAGAAACTGAGAGTTAGGAAAGGCCACAAAGATGTTTCTTCAGTATCATCCCAATATTAAATTATATTATTCAATAGCATTTGCTCCTTTTGGCATCTTCCCTTGCTTTCAAATGCATAGACAGATGGTTCTATGCCAATCAATTAGAAGGTAGCAACTTGGATATTCCCTTATTACACTTGCTGCAGATATCCCTATTACAATGTCTCTTATTAATATGTTTTCTGCAAAGCCTCTGCAAACTATTAATAGTAAAACGTCACTCAAAGAAAAGTGAAGGAACTAATGTTTCTGCAAATTCTGTTTTAATGACCCTCTGCCAACTAGTCCTCAAATGTATCTGAGCTTTTCAGTGATGCCAACTGTCAGGATTTAATAGTGAGATGCCTGTTTCTCCCCCCCCCATCTTCCTCCTTATAACTGACATTTGCATGATTTCAATAATTATATGCAAATCTTACAATTTCCCCTTCTCACATAAGGCTGATGTTACTTGTCAACTGCCGAGCTGTCGTGTGAGCCATTGCCTATGGGTTTCAAAGATTTGGTTGCATTTCCATTTATTATAGACCTCTATTGTTTAATTCATTATGCAGCACATAAAATGATTGGACTGAGCTTTGACCAAGTAGATTTTTAAAAAATCTATATGTACTTAAGTCTTGTATTGGAGAATGTTATGACTTTCATAGCTTCTCTCTTGTTAATAAAAAATAATAATATTTCGATGCTGATTATTCAGGCAGTAAAAGCTCCATTCTGAATGACAACTTTAAACTCTCCTAAAGTTAGAGCTAAGATAACTTTGGGCTTTTGTCTGAAGAATTGTCTTACTCTCTATCCAAAATGGCTGTGTGGTGCTAATGTTTAGCATATCCTTTTGTGTGTTTCAGATTTTATATTTTCACTCACAAACACCATTATATTTCCTGCTTATTTACTTGGGTATATAACTATCCCATTTTTCCTTCTCATAAAATGCAGGTTAACCCACTGAATAACATTTATAAAACATAAGTGGCATTGAGGTTAAAAATAATGTTTAATATGAATAGATTTCTTTATAAAATAGTGTAATTTAGTATGTGTGTTTTATATCTGAAAAGTGGTATCTGTGGTCAGGTGCAATTTTTGAGTTTAAAAACAATAACTTAGCTTTCCCCACTATTATTCTCTTCAAAAGCAAAACTTCTAGACAAGGAACAATTTTTAAAAAACCAATCTATGCATCATGCCACATTTAAAATTATTTTATGCAATTATCAAATGCTGAAAAGATTCACTTGCAACATCATTGCTTTGCTCTTTTAGGAGCCTACAAACAATCACTGTTGAGTAGCCATTAGTTATCATCTATGTATGGCTCCCTAACTGTAAAACTTAAAAAGGGGGAGAAATGCAATAATAGAAATCAGAAAAATAAAAATGTAAGTTATTATTCTTCTACTGTTTCAAATTGTCTCTTATACTAAAGTGACCAGATTTTAAAATTGGTTAAGCAGGACACCATAGACAGGGGGGGGAGTGTTCTTGATTAAAAATTTTGCTGCCCGGCACTGCGGCTGAGGTGAAGCTGCCAAAGCTTCCACTGGCGCCCCTGCCCGTTGCAGCAGTGGTGCTGCCTCCCTCCCCCTCTGCTCGGAGCACCTGAGCTGGGCACCGTGTTACCCCTGCTGCTGCCTCCTCCTCCTCCGCCGTGCTTTTTGAGAAGCCATGGGGCCTTTTGTTTTCTGCTCCCGCCCCCTCCGCCGCCTTCCTACTGGCTCCCACGGCCTCGTGGCTCCTCAAAAGCACGGCGGAGGAGGAGGGGGCAGGGGTAATGTGGTACCCAGCTCAGGTGCTCCAAGGGGAAGGAGAGGCGCCGCTGCTACAGGTGGGGGTGCCGGCGGGAGCTTGGCGGCTTCACCTCAGCTGCAGCACCAGGTGGCAAAAGTTTTAATCAATAACACCCCCCCTCCCCATTCCATTCCCAGGCAGAAGAAAGAGACTCCAGGGAGGAGAGCTTGGCCAGTCATTGGAAGCGTTTGAGAAGGAGAAAAGCAGGCAAGGAAACTTCTCAAGAAGTTCCAGAAGCAGCTGCTTCTCCTCTGGGCTGGAGGGAGGGGAGAAGAAGAAAGGAAGGAAGGAAGGAAGGAAGGAAGGAAGGAAGGAAGGAAGGAAGGAGAGAAGGAGGGAAGGAGGAAGGGAGGGAGAAAAAGGAAGGAAGAAAGGAAGGAAAGACGGGAGGGAAGGAAAGAGGGGAGGGAGGCGAAAGGGAGGAAGGAGAAAGGGAGGAAGGGAAGAGAAGGGCACCTTTTATTGTCCTTGTCTTGTAAAAGCCCCACAGGCTGCGACCCCGGGCATGGCCCACCTGCTCTGCCGGCCCTGCTTCCTTCCGAAGCAAAGCTCCCAGGCACCGGCTGCCTCTTTGTCAGAAGGTGAGGCAGAGCTGCCCCGATCAAAGCCATTTCAAGCAGGGCAGTGGGGAGCAGGGCGGCCATGCTGCCCGGGGAAGCCGGCGGGCTTGTTGCAATTGCCGTGGTGGGCTGCAATGCCCTATCTTCCACAGGGACCTCCACTCCAGGCACGTATGTGCAAAGCGCGGGGCCGAGCTGGGAGGGGCATCGCACCAGGGCTGAGACCACTCAGCCCACCCCGGCATCTGCATCCCCCTCTGGGGATGGAGCAGCCGCAGCCCGGCCGCTGCGGGTAAAACAGCCGGGAGCCTCCAGGGCATTTGGAAAAGCCGGATGCGCCCCTGGGTAAAAACCCTCATTGCAAGTATTGTAAAGCCCATCTAAAAATTGGGACTTTTTAAAAATTCCGCAGGACGTGGGACAAATTGTTCAAAAGCGTGACTGTCCCACCAAAAGCGGGACATCTGGTCACCTTATCTTATACCCTGTGATAAAAGAGAAATAAGTTGTTAAATGAAAGATAACAAAATAAAATGTTTCAAAACATCCTACATCCTTTAATCACACCAAATATATAATGAAAACTTTGATAGTAACATAGTATTGGCAAATTATGTAGTATGCTTATCACCACTGTTGAAATAGAGAAATCTCTTCCTCTTGTGGAATATATAATAATATTTTCTAACCGAAACAAACCAAGTTTTGGTGACCACAGATTAGTCATTTTTAAAATTATTTTGGATGGTTGAATACCATCCAGTACAGTATACAGTAATCTTTCAGACAGGGCCATGATTTCCAAGAATGAGGATTGAATTTTGGAGGTATGGAGATTAGTGACACCATTCTTGATATGTTAAATCTGAATAATTTTCAGTTGTTATTGTTTTGAAGAGAAATGACTGAAAAATTATAAAAATTCAGTGATATAATTTCCCCCCAAAAAATGTCAGGCCTGGGTACAATTCATGCACTACAAGCTACTATTCCTCAACCGTCCTCAATAAGAAGATTGCAATCCTTTGGTTGCTGAGGAAACATACAGAATATATAGTTTGAGTTGATACACATAATTGTCTTTCTGGGATATCCAATATAAAATCCCTGCTGCTTTTTAACACAAGTTTTTGAATTTTTATATTTGCAAAACTCAATAAGAAGTTGTGCCCAACTTCAAAATATCCACAAAAAAATGTCCACAGGTAAGTCAATAAGAGGCTAGCAAGATAGGATGGGAGGAGAGAGAATAATAATTTGAAGAATTATTTTTTATTCGATTAAAAAAACCTCTACTAGCTTTCTCATGTCTCTCCAGGAAATGTTTTGATCAACCAATTGGTTGGTCTAAATACATGTGCATTGTTTGGAACATGAAGAAATATTTATTTATTTTAGAAAATTAAAGAATAGAGAATGCTGTTTGATTTCATCTTCTGGCAGGCATCTGAAAAGGATTTTAGAGTACTTTAAAGTCATACCAGTTTCTTGTTCTGCAAGATGGGTCTGCAACTTGTAGGTCCCACCCTACTCCCAGGCCATGGCATATTCACAACTGGGCCGCATGAGTGAAGCTGTGCACCAGGGGTGAGTTCCTGCCAGTTGTACCCTCTACTATAAAAGAGGTTCCACAAATCTACAGTGCCATTTAGAACCGGTTCCAGCTCCCTCCCCACGCCCATCCGCACATCATCAAGATGAAGAGCAAGAGGAGGAATTTTGGGAGTTGAAGTCCACAAGTCTTAAAACTGTCAAGTTTGAACACCCCTGGGTTTTTTTTCCTAAAGGGTTTGGGGTGCAAGGGTCTTGTAACTTGACAGCTTTAAGACTTGCACACTTCAATGCCAGAGTTCCTGAGCCAACATTTTGGTTGCTAAGCAAGAGCATTGTTAAGTGAGTTACACCACATTTTACAAGTTGGCCATGCCAACATGACTGCCAAGCCACTCCCACCCGGTCATATGGCTGGCAAGCCAATTCCACTCAGTCAGAAGGCTGGCAAGCCACTCCCACAAAGCAGGCCACACCTACAGAAGAGGTTCTAAAATTTTTTGAAACCCACCATTGCTGTGCACGTGCATGCCTGCTCTTCACACAGAACCATCCCCTCCCGCTCCACCTTCATCAGGCTACCAACCAGAAAGGTTGCAGAACATTGTTGTAAAAGTTTTTGAAAACTTACCAACAATTCCAATTCTTTCTCATTTTCTTTGTCATCTTCATTACAGTCATCATTTTTTTCTTCTTCATTTTCTTTTCTGTATTTATTTTCATTATCCACGTGTGAATAAACAATCTGGGGGATGTGTGAATCTAAAGGAATTGAATTATTGTATAATATTCACCTAGATGTTTGTTACTATAAAAATATTAAAACACAAATGTACAGAAGGCTGAATTGATTGAGACTTTCTACCTGAGATTCTGGGATGAATCCAGATGTCTTTATAAGTCGTTGTCAATGTTTCCTCTTTACTATCAAATGGGAAAAAAAACAAAGTGATAGTTATTAAAATCTTTTTCTGGATTTTTAAGCCATAGTATTATCATAATTAATGAAGAATTTGCATAAATTTAATTTTAAATATTATTTTTCTCATCTGGCTTCAGGTGTCATAATCTAATGTTGCCATAGGAAAATAATGTCAGTAACCTAATCTTTCCATCTCCTTCCGTATAACTAATCTGGACTGAAGGGATCACAAAAAACTTGGTATATGATTTTGATATTAAAGCAAGGACAAGACTATAATATATATTTATATTTATATATACAAATAAAATATTATATTAATTAGTACATTAGACATACAGTATATCATTCATTTTTTAAAATATTCTGTGTTTTTCTTTAAATGTTTTAAAAACATAATTTGCCAGAGTTATTGCATGGATAACAAGCAATAATAGCAACATAGTTTTATATTAATTCTATTAACATAATTGATAGCTTTAAAGCTTTTCATTCTCTAGAAATACAGTATTTAAAAGGAATATTAATTAAATTCAAATTTGGGGCTAGTTTTCATAAGCTAATTAAAATATTTATGGACCAACTAAAGCATGATAAGACTTAACAGTTGTGATTCAGATTCCATCACAATTTCAAGAGGCACCTAGCAGAGTTCACAATAGTATTTATATATAATCAGATTTTGGGGGGAAATGGGAAATAAGATGTATCTTTTAAATCTATTTGCACAGCTATAATTTTGACTTAACTGCTTCTTATCCAGCTATATTAATTTTCATACATCACATCCTTTTTCTTTTTAAAGTTTTTTGTTTTTATTTTTCTACAAACATATCATTGTGTGAACAGTGTGGACCAGAATGTCTTACATTTATTACAAATATAGCAATATTTTTCATATTTGTTACAGTTGATAATCTTATAGAATTTTAGCAATACACATATTTTGTTGAATTATAATCTTTCATTCTTTTATTGCTCGCTATTTCAGTATATTATTTTTATGCCAATCTTCATATTCTAAATGTCACTCCTTTTGCCACAAATAAAATAGCAATAATCATATTTGTTGTGTTTAACAGACTTATGTACTACACCAATTTATACTAAATTATAATCTTCCATTTTTTATTCCTTCTAATTTTTAATTGTGCCACTATATTTAAAAAAAAGGTATCTCCTTTCTAATCACATTTTAACACAAATAAAATAATATTCATCATATTTATATTTGACAAGTTATATAATTCTAAAGATAATAATACATGTTTTTATTAAATTCTAATCTTTCATTATTATCTTGTTCAATATTTCAGTGATTTTTTTATGCCAATCAAATTCTATATATCATTTCTTTAACGACAAATAGAATGTTAGTAATCATATTTATTACAGTTAATAAGATTATATAGTTCTACTATAAATATACATATTTATGTCAGGTTATAATCTCAATTCTTTGATTATTCAATATTTCAGTATGTTGTTTTATAACCATCACCATATTTATTCTAACATTCAAAAATACCATCATTAAGATTCTAGATTTCCTTCTTATTGTTAATTCACCTTGTAATGCAAATATATATATCCCATTAATCCCTTTTTTTCAACCAGAGGTGGTATTCAGCAGGTTTTGACTAGTTCTGGAGAACTGATAGTGGAAATTTTGAGTAGTTTGGAGAACCAGTAAATACCACCTCTGACTGGCCCCACCCCCATCTATTCTCTGCCTGCTGAGTCCCAGCTGATTGGGAGAGAATGGAGATTTTACAGTATCCTTCCTCTTCCCCTTCCCCACCAAGCTATGCCCACAAGCTACTCCCACAGAACCAGTAGTTAAAACTTTTGAATCTCATCACTGCTTCCAACTCTGTTTTAACTTATCTCACTATTGTTTTTAAGAAATGTTCCCTTTTTTATCCATTATCTCTTGCCTGCTTTAAAGCCTTAATTTTTCATTTCTTAGCTTGTCTCCCATATTTAAGGTGACCAGATTTTTAGATTGGTAAAGAGGGACACCTTTGACCGGGGTGGGGGGTGGGGGCTTGATTAAAAATGTTATACAGAGCAACAAAAATTTTCATACAACACAAAAATAGTATTGTAATATTTTTTTTATTTCAACATAACTACTACTGCAACGTGCTCTACATGGGGCAGCCCTTGAAGAGCATTCGGAAACTTCAGCTTGTCCAGAATGCAGCCGCGCGAGCGATCGTGGGTGCACCTCGGTTTACCCACGTAACACCTATCCTCCGCGAGCTGCACTGGCTGCCTATTGGTCTTCGGATACGCTTCAAGCGCTAGTCGTCACTTATAAAGCCCTTCATGGTATTGGACCTGGGTACTTGAGAGACCGCCTGCTGCCAATTACCTCCAATAGACCGATCAGATCCCACAGATTAGGCCTCCTCCGAATTCCATCCACCAGCCAATGCCGACTGGCGACTACCCGGAGGAGAGCCTTCTCTGTGGCTGCTCCGACCCTCTGGAACGAGCTCCCCATGGAGATTCGAACCCTCACCACCCTCCAGGCCTTCCGCAAAGCCCTTAAAACCTGGCTGTTCTGACAGGCCTGGGGCTAAAGAGCTTTTGCCCCCCCCCCCTTGAATGGTATGGTTGTTGTGTGCTTTTAAATTGTGTATTGTTCTGTTCGTCTTTTTTAATCCCTCATCTGTACCCTCTCCCTGACTTGGATTGTGAGCCGCCCTGAGTCCCCTTCGGGGAAAAGGGCGGCATATAAATGCAATAAATTCAATTCAATTCAATTCAATTTACAAATATAAATTGTAACTGTTGCCAAACATCAAAATTTTGATCATGTGACCATGAGGATGCTGCAATGGTAGCTAAGTGTGAAAAATGGTCATTAGTCACTTTTTTCAATGCCATTGTAACTTTGGTCACTATACCACTTTTCCTGCCACAGTTCTTAAGTGAATAACTGCAGCTGAAAAGTTAGTTATATAAGTGAATCTGGTTTCCCCATTTGACTTTGTCAAAAGATGATTACATGATCCCAGGACACTGAAACCATCCTAAATACGAATCTGTTGCCAAACATCAAAATTTTGATCGCGTGACCATGAGGATGCTGCAATGGTCGCTAAGTGTGAAAATGGTCGCTAAGTGTGAAAAATGGTCATCAGTCACTTTTTTCAATGCCATTGTAACTTTGGTCACTATACCACCTTTCCTGCCACAGTTCTTAAGTGAATAACTGCAGCTGGTATTTTGTATTTTGGATAGAATATTTTTTTAAATAGTCTAAGACAATTAAAAAAAAGAATCCACACAGAATAAATTGAAGTAAAACATTTCAAAGTATTGTGCATAGAATTTTTTAAAATGGTTTCACTTCAATTTATTTTGGATAGAATCTTTTTTTAAATAGTCTAAGACAATTTAAAAAACAGAATCCACACAGAATAAAACTATTTTAAAAAAATCCTATGCACAATAAATAAAATATTATTTTAAAATACATTAAAAAAATAAAAGAAAAAAACCCAGCTCACTTACCAGCAGGCAGAAGTGAGCACTCCAAGTCAATCCAGAATGATGTAGATGTTAATACAAAGAACTGAGCAAATTAAAATGGTGAAATTAGTCAGGGAAATATTTTTCAAAGAAACTTTGCCACCATTTTTTCCACACAAGCTGACCTCCAACTTCCGTGCCCCTCCCCTCCAGAAAATCCAGGAAGGAACACTCGCTATCTCTCTAGCCAAGTATTTCCTGGAGCTCTATGGTACTGGGTCATCTTTTCTTATAAAAGTGAGTAAAAGGGGTGGGGGGGGGTCTGTTTTCTTGCTTTAAAGTTTTAATATCTTCAATGAAAGTACTGAGACAGAGAGAGAGAGGTTAGACAGGGTGTTTTTGTCTTGCCCCGATTAGGATTTCTTAAGCAATCCACTGGGCTTTCAACATGAAGCCAGAAAATCGGGACTTTTTTAAAACGCCCCCGGACATGGGACAAATTGTTATAAATCGTGACTGTCCCGCTGAAATTGGGACGTCTGGTCACCTTACCCATATTCCTCGCTTGGATCTCTATCTCTATCTGCTTCTACTTCTTGGCCAACACTCTTAAACATTTCTCCCTCTTCTACCTTGTTCCATTGTCTAATTTTCAAGTTGTCTACTCTTATCCCTATCTCGCCCCACAAATCTTCCTGCAGTTCCTGTTCCTGTTTAACTTCCCTTAAAATACTCTCCATTTGGTTTGTTTCATCATTCATTATTATTTTTATTTTTATCTCCTTCTTAAAGGTAAAGGTAAAAGTTCCCCTCGCACATATGTGCTAGTCATTTCTGACTCTAGAAGGTGGTGCTCATCTCCGTTTCAAAGCTGAAGATCCAGTGCTGTCTGAAGACATCTCCATGGTCATGGGGCTGGCATATCCAAACACTAAAGGTGCATGGAACGCTGTTACCTTCCCACCAAAGGTGGTTCCTATTTTTCTACTTGCATTTTTACATGCTTTCAAACTGCTAGGTTGGCAGAAACTGGGACAAGTAATGGGAGCTCACTCCGTTATGTGGCACTAGGGATTTGAACTGCTGAATTGCTGACTTTTCTGATTGACAAGCTCAGCATCTTAACTGTGGAGCCACTGCATCCCTTATCTCCTTCTTATCATTTCTTTTGTTAATTGTTTTGTCTGTTCTATTTTTCAAGCTGCTCTTTTAATTAGCTCCTCCTCTTCCTGGGCGTCCTGGTTTCTTTTTGTCCTTTGTATCATAATTTCCATCTTTTCATCTATGCTCTGCATTTTATTCATGATTTCCTTGCATCCTATTGTCAAGTTCTATTTATTAATCTGGATTATCAACATAATTTCTTCCCAAATTCCATTCATTTTTTGTTTTTGTTTATTTTGTTTCTGTCAGCTCCGGTGAGCCCACAGGCCCGAAGGTGCCATTCAGGGGGAAAGCTGTGTGGGAGCTGCCAAGAATCGTTCTTACCAGCTGGGGATTTCCTTCCTCCACATGCAATTCAGCTGAGAACTCTCTATAACTGATAACTGACTGAGAACAAGCTGTCAGCTCCTCTCCATTAATTAATTAGGAAAGAAAGACCACGAGACTCCATGTGTGGAAATCAAGTGTACTTTTACTAATTAAGAATGATTAAAGGCAAAGCGTAGCGAAGTCTGATTATTTAGGCGCGAAAGCGATTGATATATAGAATAGCCCATTCCCCACCCCTTGGCATCATAGTCCCAGTCCAATCATAATTCTTTCAAGTGTCAGGTGTGAGATAACTTCAAAAGGCATCACGAAGATGGAATGTCGGTGCCGTTAGTCCTGGCGGGAAACACCCATGCATGCGTAGTCCGATCAGTCGGTGAACTCCAGAACCTTCCTCCAGCACAATGAGTAACCCCTCCCAAATACCATGCCCTCCCTCCCCGTTTCATGGCAGCTGAAGCGACAGCAAAGCAGAAGCTGACATCCGGCCGTCCCCTGGAAAAAGGCGATCAGGCCTGGAAAACGAGAAAGCACAAACAAACAGACGAACAACAAAACATAGAAGAGAGATGGGGGGGGGGAAGAGAAAATTAAGGCTTGTCAGGATAAGCAGCATAAAACTTCCGAAGTAGTCGGGGGGCACGAACATGGGACTTGTCAACCCATTCCGTATGCGAGGGAGGAAAATGTTTCCAAGCCACCAAGTATTGAATGCGATTACGCCGCCTGCGGGAGTCCAGTATTTCACGAACTTCAAAGTGCCGTTCACCATCAATCAACAAGGGAGCAGGTGGAGGATCATCAGGCGGACGTAAAGTTGAAACACGAACAGGCTTAATGAGGTTAACATGGAACACGGGATGAACACGGTTGAGATGCTTAGGCAGCTGCAAACGAACGGAAACAGGATTGATGATCTTGATAATGGGGAAAGGACCAACATACTTAGGTCCCAACTTTTTGGATTTTTGTGTGGTCTGAAGGAACTTTGTGGACAAGTAGACCAGGTCACCCTCCCTGTACTGATAAGGCTGCGTACGCTTCTTATCAGCTTGTTTCTTATGAGCGCGATGTGCAGCATCCAAAGTAGCAAGAGTTAAAGGCCAAACATGGCTCAGATGCTCACTCCAGTCAGCGACGGAAGAAACTTGCGGTTGGTCACGAGGCAACTCAGGAATAGGAACAAAATCCTGACCAAAAACAACCCGGAAAGGGGTAAAACCAGTGCTGGTATGAACAGAATTGTTGTAGGCCACCTCAGCATGCGGTAGCAAGTCAACCCAATCATCCTGCTGATAATTGATGAAACAACATAAATATTGTTCCAAAACAGAATTGGTCCTTTCACAGGCCCCATTAGTCTGAGGATGGTGGGTGGAGCTAAGGCCCTGGGCGGAGCCAATGCGCTTAAGAAATTCCTTCCAGAAAGTTGAGGTGAATTGGACACCTCTATCAGAAATAATGCGATCAGGCACTCCATGCAAATGGTAAACGTGGGAAATGAAGAGTTTAGCGAGAGCCTTAGCAGAAGGAATTTTGTGGCAAGGTATAAAATGAACTTGTTTCGAAAATAAATCCGTAACGACCCAAATGACGGTGTGCCCTTGGCTCTCGGGAAGCTCGACAATGAAGTCCATCGAAATTTCCTTCCAAGGGGCAACAGGCCGTGCCACAGACTGGAGCAGTCCTTGTGGTTTTCCAGGTGGCCTTTTAGTGGCAGCACAAACCAGACAACTAGCAACATACAGTTCAATGTCCTTTTTCAAAGAGGGCCACCAGAATTGCCTCTTGACTAGATGTAAAGTTTTGACGAAACCAAAATGACCCACCAACTTGGAATCGTGAGCTTGTTGGAGGACGACGAGATGAAGAGAGGCGGGGACATAAAGCTTGGCTCCGATCCACGGTAAATTGTCCCTCATCGTGCACTCATCGAGATGCTTCTGGAACCAGTCATCCTGGGGAAGAGCGCGTTTGAGGTCAGAGAGAAAATCTTGAGGCACCTCCACTTTCGAGCGTGCTTGTTGGCGAGTGACCACCGGAGCCTCCAGGCTGGAAGTGGGAACAACAGGCTGAACAATGCTCAGTTTAGAGCAGTTGTATTGAGGGAGTCTGGACAAAGCGTCCGCCATGAAATTTTCCCCCCAGGGATGTACTTGAGTGTGAAATTGAAATGGTTGAAATGTTGGGCCCACCGCATTTGTTTAGGGGATAGATGGCGTGGGGTCCTCAAAGCCTCCAAATTCTTGTGGTCAGTCCACATCTCAAAAGGGTGCTTAGCGCCTTCCAGAAAATGGCGCCACGTGGTTAGGGCCCATCGCACTGCAAACGCCTCCTTCTCCCAAACGGCCCAACGTCTCTCAGTGTCCGTGAGCTTGCGGGAGGTATAAGCGCAAGGTTGTAAGTTACCTTGGTCGTTGGCTTGCAGCAAGATGGCCCCAACGGCGATGTCACTGGCATCAGCCTGGACGACGAAAGGCTTGTCCATGTCGGGATGCTTCAGGACCAGTTCCGCAGCAAAAAGGCGTTTCAGCTTTTCGAAAGCAGCTTGGCATTCCATGGTCCAATCCAGTGGCTTGCTAGGCTTAGGTTTAGGTCCACCTTTGGACTTCAGCAAATTTGTGATAGGAAGCGCAATCTTGGCAAAAGAAGGAATGAACTGACGGTAGAAGTTAGCAAAACCCAAAAACTTTTGCAACTGTCTGCGAGTTCGGGGCGCTTCCCACTCAGTGACCGCCTTCACTTTCCCAGGGTCCATCTCAATGCCGGCGGGAGAGATGCGATACCCTAGGTAGTCAATCTTAGCCTGGTGAAATTCACACTTGGACAATTTGGCATAAAGTTCAGCGGCCCTGAGTTTTTTCAAGACAGTGCGCACTAGAGCGACGTATTCGTCATATGTGTGAGTATAGATAAGGATATCGTCTAAATATACGATAACGCCTTTGTAAAGGTGGTCATGCAAGATCTCATTAATTAATTGCATGAAAACTGCAGGCGCCCCCTGTAGGCCAAAAGGCATCACCCGGAACTGGAAGCAACCAAGAGGGCAGTTGAATGCAGTTTTCCATTCATCACCTTCCTTTATACGGACCCTATAGTATGCTTCCCTGAGGTCCAGTTTAGTGAAAATGCGGCCCTTTCCCAATTGGGCCAACATGTCCTTCATCAATGGCAGCGGGTAGAGATTTTGAGCTGAGATTCTATTAAGATTTTTAAAATTAACACACAGTCTCAGGGAGCCATCTTTCTTTTCATGGAACAACACAGGAGCAGCGACTTTAGGGTGTGCAGGCTCAATGAACCCCCGTTCCAAATTTTTATCGATGAATTTTCTCATCTCTTCCATCTCCCTAGGTGACATGGAATATATTTGGGGCTTTGGGAGCTTCACCCCGGGTAAAATGTCGATTGAGCAATCAGTAGGCCTGTGAGGCGGAAGTTTATCTGAAGATTTCTCACTAAAAACTCCTCTCAGGTCCCAATACACTTTTGGAATTTTTTCCTCTCCTTCAATCCTCTCCTGCCCTCTGGCGGCCAAATCAGAACTGCAGCTAACAGGCTCTGAAGAAACGCCCTCCCCTTCCGGAGGCGTTTTCGTGCGAATGCGTAACCAACCTTCCCTCCAATTTATGCGAAGGTTCCATTTTCGAAGCCAAGGGAGGCCCAAAATGAGTGGCCTGTCCATCCCAGGAGCCACAATAAAAGAGATTAGTTCAGTGTGGGAGCCCATTTTCATCTCTAGGGGTTCAGTAAAGAAATGGGCGGGTCCCCCCCCTGCTATGGACCCATCTATCTGGCAAAAAACAATAGGGGTTTTCAAAGTCCTCAATTTGAGGCCCAGTTTCTCCACCATAGTAGGATTGATCATTGAGCGGGAACAGCCTGAGTCAAGGAGGGCAGGAAGGCTTTCTGACCCCCCATCGGGCGGAACTCTCAACTCTATCGGGATTAGCATGGGGCCCTTGTTTGAACTCACCCAGCGAGGCGAGGCGTCGTCATCGGATTCCTCAGAGGAGCTGGTGGAGACGTCAGCTTCTCCCTCCAGGGCCTGGCTGAATTGCGGGGGGGGGGGGGTAGAATCCACAGCGAACGCGGCTTCCTTTTTCTTCTTGTCTGGGGCCTTGCTGGATCTCCCCTCCCGCTTGGCAGGGGTTGGGGCGGTTGTGGGTAGCTTAGCGCGGCATTCTGGCGCGCGATGGCTTCCCTTCCCACAACGAAAGCAGGTAAACGGTTTGGCTTTTCCAGAGGGGCCTCCCCTCCCTTCGCTTCTCACTTCGAAAGGGGTTTTGCGGTGTGGGGGGGGGAAGATCTCGCTGCTTTCTCTCTTTGCTTCTCCCTCTCCTCCTTTGCACATCGGAGTCTAATTAAATCCAGTTCAATGTCAGCTGCATTTTCAAACCAAATTGTCAGGGGGTCATCAAATCGTTTCTTGAACGCTTCCATAAACGCATTAAAATTCCTCAGGAGGGGGGAATTGGTCCAGTGTAACCCTCCCCACCAATCAGCGGCCTCGTCTTCTAAAGCAAGCAAAATCATTCGCACTCTCATGGCATCTGATTCAAAATCGGGCCCATAAATTTCCATGTAGTTATAAACTTACATGATGAAAAACCCCAGCTTCTTAGGATTTCCATCATACTTTAACCATTCTGCATCTTCTGGGGGGTGGGGCCCCTGGTCTGGCAGCACCCCTGGCTGGGGGGGGTGAAGCTGCCCGTGGGTTTTCTTGCTCCCACCCCCTCTCGGCCTCTTCGCCCTCCCCGAATCTTTGCCCAGAGTACCTCTGTTCCAAGTAATCAGGTTGATCTCTTTCCTGGGGTCGTCGTTCGGCCCCCGGTTCAAATGGCCTTTCCTGATGTTTTCTTCTGGTAACGGCCGCATCCCAGTTCGCACTATCTTCTCTTTGTCCCACCGACAAGGACCACTGGGGGTGGGGCTCGCAGGGCTCGTTATTTCCAGTTGAGCCAACTCCTTGGGTAATAATAAATCAGTGGGTTCTTTTCCCATTTCTCCATCGCTGGCTTGCGAAGACATTTTCTCGGTTTCGTCTTCTTGTAGTTTTCACCCCCCATGGAAGGTTGTATCCTCCTGGTAGGGTGTTGATGAGACTTCGCTATCCGTCAGCTCCTCTCCATTAATTAATTAGGAAAGAAAGACCATGAGACTCCATGTGTGGAAATCAAGTGTACTTTTACTAATTAAGAATGATTAAAGGCAAAGCGTAGGGAAGTCTGGTTATTTAGGCGCGAAAGCGATTGATATATAGAATAGCCCATTCCCCACCCCTTGGCATCATAGTCCCAGTCCAATCATAATTCTTTCAAGTGTCAGGTGTGAGATAACTTCAAAAGGCATCATGAAGATGGAATGTCGGTGCCGTTAGTCCTGGCGGGAAACACCCATGCATGCGTAGTCCGATCAGTCGGTGAACTCCAGAACCTTCCTCCAGCACAATGAGTAACCCCTCCCAAATACCATGCCCTCCCTCCCCGTTTCATGGCAGCTGAAGCGACAGCAAAGCAGAAGCTGACACAAGCCATGATTGATTGCCAGATGGTTTTCACTCTGGGTCATGAGGTGATGGAGGTGTGCCGGGGGGGGGGGGTAGCCTAAATACCAAATAAAGTATAAAATGTGGTAGGAAGCACCGGATGTCAGCTCTGACAATTTATTCATTGCCTTAGTGCTTTGTTGGTCAGTTTATGCCAGAGGAAGATAAACTGCATTTTCAAACCGTCTCTGTGTTTGGCTGTTTTCCTTAACCCTTTGGAACCTGACAGTTTTGTCAGAGCTCTCACCAGAGCTCACACCATGGCTGAAGGTACAGTGCTTGGGTTGAAGGCTGCGGACCTGGAGGAGTCTGCCGTGGCAATTGATACAACTGTGCTGGAGGCTGTGTCAGGGCCAGCAGGAGAGGCACCATTGGATGTAAGGCCTAAGGACCACTCTTAAGTGTGGCATGGAAGCCTACAGCAGAACCTCTAAAGGCCGATGTGAGGCAGGCCTATGCAGGAAGGACAGGAGATTGGTGTCTGAGATTGCCAGTGGTTTGGGACCACAGAGGCCTTCCACCCCATGCTCCCCTGCTCACCCTGTCTGGAACCTATTTCGTGCACTGCCATGAAAAGCACATATCAGACAACGATTGGAGTTACTCCATCGTGGTGGGCAGCCAAACCATAGAGGTGCTGCAGGAAATGTTTGGGGCAGTGGGCTTCTGAGATAATGGACATGGCAGTGGTTGGAGAGATATTGCGGCAGAGTCACTGGAACATGGACCCCGACCGGCATGGGGAGTCATTGGACAGTCTAGGGTAACTGGTCCAGAATGGTATGGTGCTCAAGGGGCTCCAAGAGGTCAGCAGCCCAGACTAGGGGTACCCCAAGCTACCTGGGATACCTGCAGGAAGCAAGTGGTGGGAGAGAGCTATGGCCCTCACACTCTCCTTATCCAGAGGGAGTCTCCAACTGGTTATGGGCCTGGAGTGATGGGATGCTGGGACTCATCAGCAATACGTGCTACATTTGACTGTAGCCCAGGAAGAGTGGCCCTCTTCTTAGGCCAGGTGTTAAATCACATGGACCACTACGGCCATATGTACATATTGCAGTGGGACATGGTGATGGCTGTGGCAGCAGTGATGGATGGAGAGGCTGCCGACTGGGTGACTGATTTGTATGGGGATCATGCTCTGGAACTTGGGGACATTGGTCTGTTCCTGGTGACACTACAGGAAAAGTTCTAAGATACCACTAGGACCCAGCAAGCAGAAGTGGAGTTGCTAGCTGTAAGACAACAAGGGAGGCCAGTAGCTGAATACATCGAAGAGTTCCGGCATCTGGCTGGCAAAGTGAGGGGTTGGCTGGAGATGTTGGTGGTGCATCACTTCAAGCTGGTCTTGACAAAACACTATGCCAGGTCTGCATCTGCAGAGGGTTGCCACCTAGACTGACTGCATGGTTCTAGGCCACCATGAAATTAGTTATAGAGTTCTGTGAGGATAAACCAGAAAGAGAGTGGGGCAAACAAGGACAAAGACTGCCACAAACGTGTCCTATCGCCTTTGCCTCCCAAACCCCACTATCCACAACAATCCCCACAGTGAAACCTCCTTCCCCAATGGCAGGTGGACAGACAACATCTGTCTGGGCACACATAACATGTTTTTGATGTGGGAGGCCAGGGCTTACAGTGGCAGAGCGCCCTGAGACCAGCCCTAGAGTGTCCAAGAGCACACCAAGCATGAAAAGGGGGACAGCCAGGAAGAGCGTGAAGATTGGCCAGGAGAAGTCATGCAGGGTGAGTCAACCAAGTCCTACACCTGTTGACTCCAGTCCATCGGGTGATATGCTCAATGCCAGTGGAAATGACAAGGAGGAGGATTCCGACCCAATGGTAAGTAAGCCGATCAAACCTTTTGCGATACCAGTAGTGGTGGAAGCGGCTAGGTGACGACAATGTACATCCCTGATCGATTCAGAGTGCACTCATTACTTAATGAACATCACAGTCACTGATAACCTGGGGATAGGCCTCAGGAAGTTGGCTAGGCCAATCCATTTTGAACAGATGGATTGGTCATTATTGGGGACCCAACCAGCCATGCATGTAACTGTTTGGGTGTATTGCAGATAGGGCCCCATTGGGAGGTCCTGCATTTTTAGTGGTTCCAAAAATCATGGAAAAGATTGTACTAGGCCTGGCATGGTTGGACAAATCGGGCCCCACAATATGGTGGAGTGGTGATAGTAGGCATCTCAGAATAGGGCAGCCCTGACAGCCCTGACTCCCCTCCTGATAAGGTGCAAACCACAGCCCAGTGGCCGGTGGGATTGCAAGCTACAGTGCCATCGGTACATACATCTGGGGAGGAGCAATTCCCTTTGGTATATGCAGACTTAAAGAATGTATGCAGCGAGTAGGAATGTGATATTTTGCTCCCTCACTGCCCCATGGCGTGTGCTGTGGAAGTACTCCCTGGGGCTAAACTGCCAAAGTTCTGAATGTATTCTATGCTCCCACAACAGCTAGCAGAAATGAGGGCATACACAGAAACATACTTGAAAAGGGGCTTTATTCAGCCAGCTAGATCAAGGGTAGCCGCACCCGTTCTTTTCCGGGAGAAAAAGGATGACAGCTTAAGTCTCTGTGTCGATTTCTGGGAGATTAATGCCATCTGTGTGGAACATCTGTACCCCCTCCCTTTAATGAAAGACATGTCCATCTTAGTGGAGGGATGCATATTCACGAAATTAGATCTCAGGGAGGTGTATTATAGGGTACGCATTCAGGCTGGTGACGAATGGAAAACAGCTTTCAATTGTCCTCTAGGCAGTTACCAGGTTATGCCTTTTGGACTACAAGGAGCCCAGTGTTCATGCATCTAATTAAGGAGGTGTTGCATGATCATCTGTATCAAGGGGTACTTGTCTATTTGGACGATATCCTTATATATAGCAAGACCACGGAGGAACATGTAACCCTTGTACATCAAGTTCTTAAAAAGCTGCTGAAAGCGCATTTATATATCAAATTGTCTAAGTGTGAGTTCCACAGGATGCAACTGGATTACCTTGGGTTCAGTATTTCACCTAATGGGGTGGAGATGGACCCCGCAAAGGTAAAGGCAGTGTTGGACTGGCAGTCCCCTAAAACCTGCAAGCAGTTGCAGAGTTTTTTAGGGTTTTCCAATTTCTATCACCAGTTCATCCTGTCATTTGCCCAAGTGGCCCTTCCACTAACCAACCTCTTACGTACAAAACATCTCATGACAAACCCTTGACCGGGAAGGCCCCTCCTTAGCTTTGCTGACCCTTAAAGGTGGCTTTGGCTCCTTTTGGATGAATCTTGGTTCAAAAACCTCTGCCCTCTTCACTTTGTTATATTTTAGATATCAATGATAAACAACAAGGGTCATCAGATACTCAATCATTACTTACCATTTGCATGTTCCTTCTATTTAATGATTGATACAGAATAGGATATTATATTATAGGCAGGCTCAAATTGACTGATATTTGTAAATAAAATATTCCAGTTTAGCTAAACAGAGTTCACCTCTACTCTAGTCCTACAGTTCTGTTCAAGAGGAACATCTCCTTCAAGAGGCCAATCAAAATGAACTTAAATGTGATTTAGCTGTCAAGCTTCAGATGAGGTTTTTGCTATTGCAACTATTATTGCTTCTCAGCTTCCCGACAAACTATGGGGGGAGGGAAGGGGAAGATAGACCTAAGCTCCGGACATCAGGATTCGGCCATGGGAACCAAGGAAGTTTTGGCAGGTGTTTACCAGAGCCAAAAATACTTTCTCACATTAATACCAGAAGTCTCCATTGGACAATATAGTCTGGTCTAATGGAGCGGAGGGAAAACCTGAACTTTAATTATATGGGTTTGTGTGGGAAATACTTTAGAACTGGTTTTGCCCCCATCTTTGCCATTATGATGCTCTCACCTGCTGACTTCCTCTCACCCATCCATAGCCCAGCCAAGGAAACACAGAACCAAGTTTGGAAACCATGCAAACATAACCTGATATAGGTTTAATGTCCAAGAACCAGCACAAATGTGTCCTAGTAGGTATAAAGTCAGCACTGTGATATAATCATAGCCATGCGTATGACCCAGCCCACCCCCATAGCCAGCATCCAGCAGCTTCAGCTTCTTCTTCTGCTTAGGAGGGTCTTTGCTGAACTTTGTGTTATATGTCAGTTACACCATTTCCTGGATAGGGAGGGTCTCCATTCAATATCACAACTCAGAATTAGGACCAATCAACTTTCCAATCTCGTGCTGAATATTCTTAGCAGCTACTAAGATTGTTGGATGAACAGGCACAAAAACAGCCAGGGAAGTGATTGAAGCCTGGGAAACAGACCTCTTGTCCGTCAATGGAGTGCTGATTTATCACTAGCCTATCGAGTACTTAGAAGGTGAGGGCTGGGCAGCACAAGCAAATGACAACTAATAACTTAAAATCCAGTCAGCAATACACCTCAATCAATACCTAAAAAG
Organism: Thamnophis elegans; assembly: GCF_009769535.1. Taxonomy (NCBI): domain Eukaryota; kingdom Metazoa; phylum Chordata; class Lepidosauria; order Squamata; family Natricidae; genus Thamnophis; species Thamnophis elegans. The sequence continues at coordinate 56,282,396 of NC_045547.1, forward strand.
CCACTTACAACAGGTGCTATAAATACCACAGAGAACAGCATACACTCTGTTAGAGAGAAGTTTCCTGAAGATGGGCTTTAGCATGAGTCTGAAAGCTCAGACAACAAAACCTCTGGTCCCACTGACAAACCCAAATTGGATCTTAATTGGGAATCTAGCATTGGGGAGGCATAATCTTAAAGAATAACAAGAACCACAAGAAGCCATGCTGTACTATTACATGCAAATATTCTCAGGCAACACAAAACTAGCTTAGGATATGTGTTCTGACCCCCCTCGTCCCACACCAACACACTCCGAATCAAAGATACTTTATGGAATTTATTAATAGACAGATAGGTCCTTGGCAGCAAACCGGCACAGACAAGTCCGGGCAGCAATCCAACACAGATAAGCTGTGGCAGCAATCCAGCCTGCCAAGCTCACAATTCTGTTCTCCAACATTCATTAATGCATTGACTTCTGCACAAGGGGTATGTGCACAAGCAGTCCTTTTATAGTCTGGAGAGGAGCCTAATTACCAGCAGCTGAGTGCAATTACCTCCTGTAACTGCGCAACTGTTCCTTATGCCTATTAGCTCGCCAGTGCCGGGCATCCAGGAACAACTCACTGCTGACGTCAGGATCACACTCCCTTGTCTCCTCCCCACTGGTCCAAGGCTCAGGTGCCTCCTGGTGCTAACCAGCCTCTCTGCACCATGCTCAGAGTCGGAACACTATCCAGAGTCCTCCACATCCTCCAGAGCCGACTCATAGCGCCCCTCGCTGTCAGAGTCTGATGGCAGCTCCAACGGCTCCTGCTGGGCCACAACAGATATGTAATCATAAAGTTGGAAACTAAAGTTTGTTCATGTCTGGAAGTTTAACCTTATTCTTATTCTTAGGCAGATGTTTCATGTATATCAAGTTGAGATATACATGAGTGCCAGTTCTCATAACTATTTTAGTGTATATGTTGAAAAGATTTAGGATTTTGCTGTGGGTGACAAGGTCATTAACCAGTCTCTGTTAAGTGTCTTACCCAGTTTAATTAAAGTTTATTATTTCTTCATTTAATTTATTTATATGTACTTCTCAGGCTGAAGCTTCTCAAAGTAATTTACAGTAAAAGCAGCATAACATACCTAATGAATAATGGATTGAAATAAATTATTTTATTTGCTACATTTAATATAAAACATTATTAAAACTTTCATTAAAAAGAGACGGAGAAAATAGTGGACTTGAGTACCCACCATAGAGAATGCCTGCTAGAAAATAACAGCCAGATAGTACTTGGCAATTCATATTATGTAGCAGGCAATCTAATTAGTGTCCTGAGTTGAGGGTTGTTGAGGAATTTGTATGTTGTAGTCAAAACCATGAGACTAAGTTGGTAGAAAATTGGCAGTCAGTATAGTTGCTTCCATAAAGATGTAGCATGTAATCTGGTTGCCCAAGTAACTGTCCTAGTCTGCTCCAGTTTCAGTCTCTTGACCTAAAGGAAAGATAGCTTCACATAGAGTACATTACAGTAAACAAAACATGAAATCACTAAATTGCAAACAATTGCAACTAAGCTATCCCTGTTCAGAAAAGGGTACAATTGGTATGTCAACCATATTTGAGAGCCAATTTGATATTGTGTCCAAGGTGCTGGGTTGGAAACCAGGAGCCTGTGAGTTCTAGTCTTTCCTTAGTCATGAAATCCAGCAGAGTGACTTGGGCAGGTCACTCTCAGCCCAATCTACCTCACGGGTTTTGGAGAAAATAGGATAGAGCATTTGATAAGTATGTTGTCTTGAGTGCATATGGAAAAATATAGAAAAAAAAGCGAGGGAAAGGGGAGGAGAGAGGAGGGAAGGAAGAGGAGTGTCAGCCCTGGAAGCCATCTTTACCATTGGAATTTCAGAGCTGCCACATTTAGTGCCTGGGAAAACGGGAGGGGGGATTGCATGGAGTCGTGGAGGATTAGCCATAACAACATTCCTTTCTCTGAGAGTTAAGGGCATTCAACTTGCACCTGGATGGGAGTGACTGGGGGTTGTCTCCAGTTGGGACAGTGAATTGATTGGACCATGGGATAGACTTGTGGGTGCAGAGGATGGATCTTTGACTATCTTTTGGGTAGGCAATCCCAGAACTCTCAGATTTGGGTTTTCCCAGATGTGCCAATATGACATCTCTAATAAAATGGAACTTTGAGGAACTTCAAGCCTCGGGGTCTTCTTTCATTGGGGATGTTACTTGGAACCCTGACAAGGAGAGGGGAGGGAAAGGGAAGGAAAGGAAAGAAAGGAAAGGAGCATTGGGTTTCTTGGTCTTGGTCTTGGCAATGATAACTCTAAAAGTGCCCTCTCAAAAACATGTATTTATTTTTTGTGAGCAAATATAACTTATTTAGCACAGGGGAATTCTCCAAATCCCAAAACCATGAATAGTCTCCATATTTTGGGGAATCAGTCTCAATGTATTTGCCATTAAGTGACCTATCACTGTATCCACAATTTGTTCAAAATATGCCCAATTTTTCACAATTCAGATTTTATGGAGAAGTAGATGTCATTCCTATATTGATGAGACCTACTTCCCCAATTTTTAATGATTACTCTGAGTGACTTTGGTACAAAAATAATGCCCCATGCTACTCTACAGCATAACTGTAGGTGAAAAGTACTATTATTCCATATTGCTCTTTGAAACCAACCCTGAAAGTAGGAACAAAGCCATTATAAAACAGTGGCCACAATTCTCAACTCACATGGATATAGTCCAGTGGTGTGATTCAAATTTTTTGCCGTTAGTTCTGAGGGCATGGCTTGGTGGGTGTGGTGTGGCTTGGTGGACATGGCGTGGGTTGATGTGGCAAGGGAAGGATACTGTAAAATCTCCATTCCCTCCCCACTCCATGGGAAGGTTATTGCAAAATCTCCATTTCCTCCTGATCAGCTGGGACTCGGGAGGCAGAGAATAGATGGGTGCAGGGCCAGTCACAGGTGGTATTTATTGGTTCTGTGAACTACTCAATATTTCCAGTACCAGTTCTCCAGAACTGGTCAGAATCTGCTGAATACAACCTCTGATATAGTCCTAGGAAAATACTGTGCCCAAACTCATGAAAAATCACTGACAGATCAAGTTGCATGAAAATTATTACAATCCATTTATTTTTTTCCCAAAGGGGGTTATCTCTCAAGGTAATTATGACTTAATCTGTTATTGAAACTTAAAAGGCTAAAAATGATTGCTATCCTTCAAGAGCATCTACTACACAAAATATATATTTGTGATTGGGTGGTAGTTAACAAAACCCACTAGATACAGAGTGGATATTGTTAGTTATTGCTACCTCTTTCTGTAAGCCAAAATAGGCAAGAATCAAGAAAGAAGATAGTAGGCTGGTGTGTATGTGGTGTGTGGGAATGACCTTGGGACTGGGTAAAAGGATGCAGCCAAGGGAATGATCAGATGAATGACACTTGAGTCCATACATGAAATGTACAAGAGGCTCAGATGAGATCCTCCCTAATTTTTGGAATGTAAAGGAGATGGAGTGGAGGAAGTACTTTCAGACTTGCAAGACTCTGTTAATCTAGTTTTACAATAAAATAAGAGTTAGCTCATCTGGCCATGTTTCCTGTCTGGTCTACCTGGTAAGGCTGACAGCTGAATATTTCATAAATTAAAAATGATTCCATATAACTAAATGAAATACTACGTTTACTATCTTAATATATACTGTTACAAAAGCAGAGATCATATTCAGACATATAGAAGCAATTTTATCCTGACAGCCTTACTTTCTCAGAGCTCTAAGGATGGGTATTCTGAAGCAAAGAAACATAAATCACCTCAGAGGTGGTGGTTATTTGAGGATGGAGTGGAGGACCAAAATTGAGGTCTCTCTCTCTCTCTCCCACCCTTCCTCCCTCCCTCTCCCTCTCCCTCTCCCTCTCTGTCTCTCTCCTTTCTTTGCAGTTATCATTACCATGCAATAGATATAGCTACATGCATCATGGTGTGTCTGACTGACCTCATAGTGAGATTTACTAACTGTAGTCTATCTAATTCCTAGTTTGCTTCATTTCATGGAATAATTTAACTCAGTAAATAAGTATATTGGAAAATATGCAGACTGTGCATTCTCCATTTGGGAATATCACTAGTAATGAGTGAAGTGAGATCCCATAGACATTTCTTTTGTAAATAGCATTTGGCACCAGGAGTATAATGCAGCTATTGACTCAACTAGTAGGACAGCATAATAGACTCCTCCCCTACTTGTTTTATATGGTTCTGCTTAGGAAAAAAATTAAACTAAGTTATCAGCTTTCAAATCTTTAAATACATCTCAGAGTCAATTCTTCTGCTTTCAATAGAATCTAAAACAAATGTTTGTGTTGATCTCATTATTGCAGCAGACCTGGGTAGCATTAAATCTCAAAGGATTATCTGTGATTTGTTTCCTGTATTTCTAGGATATTTTTGCTGTTTTTTAAAATTAAAATAAACTAATAAAATAAAGTATATTGCTTCATAAAGCATCTATCTTTCTATCTTTCCATCCATTTATTCATCTATACACCCACCCACCCACTTACCTACCTACCAGTGGTGAGTTTCACAATTTTTTAGAACCTATTCTGTAAGTGTGTCCTGTTTTTTTTGGGGGGGGGGGGGCTTGGTGGTTATGTGACCGGGTGGGAGTAGTTTGGCAGTCATGTGGGTGGGAGTGGCCAAGTCGATGGCACTGAATTCTTTGCCCCAAAGAATGACCTACAAAAAAAAGATATAAAAAAGGAAATTTATTATTTTGTGCACTTACTACTTAAATAAGAATAAAATAAGTACACAAAACAATAAAACAGCCACTTAAAGAGGAAATATAGCTGTCCTTGCCGGTATTCAACATTACTGACCACCTTACACACACACTTCCAGCCCCTCTGCCTCTTCCCTCTTCCTGGATTCACTCAGACATTTTTAAAAGAGTGGAAGAGTGTGTCCGTGTGCACAGGCTGTGAGTTTCAAAAACATCTCAGTAAATCCAGAAAGAGGGAAGAGGCAGAGGGGCTGGAAGTATGTGTTCCTATAGTATCTTCCAGCCCCTCTGCCTCTTTCCTCTTCCTGGATTCACTCAAACGTTTTTAAAACCCACAGCCTGTGCACATGCACACACGCTTCCAGCAGCCCCTCTGCCTCTTCCCTCTTCCCCAACATCCTCCCACCCCATTCCAGCCACTCACCAGTTCTTTCTTCTTCTGGGTCTTCTTCTAAGAACTTTTCGGCAGCATGGTGCAGATGGGCGGGGCGAGTGAAAGAGCGAACGAGGGGAGGGAGCATTCTCGTATGGGACCTCCTTACCAACGGGTACAAGAAGGCATGCTAAATTTCACCATCTGGTATAGCTGAATTGGTCCATACTGGTTGGAACCCACCCCTGCTACCTATTTACCTACCATAGATACACAGAGACTACACACCTTTGTTAAAGTGCCAGGTTTCTGAGATGTAAAAAAAATCAGACCAAGATAAATCAATACAGAATATTTTCTACCTTTAACATGACACATAAGCTATACAATTGAAAAACATCTTGATTTTAGGGGGGGGGGGGATAACAATAAAAATATACAATAACATGTTCCATTACTGTGCACATGCCCTTATAAGTAGGAATGTGAATTTGTTCAGAATCAACCAACTAAATTCAAACTGATCTTAAATAGTAGCCAGGTTCCACCTGCCATCAAGTGACTCTCACCAAGTCCATATAAAGTTCTGACATTTACTTACAGAAAAAGCCATGGTATGCCAAGCATAAAAGGCACCTCATTGTTGGAAGTATCAGTCAGGAGAAGAATACAAAAATTTCCACGGTATTGGCTATACCATGGAACACAGCAGTGGTGGGTCCCGCATCCCATTCCAACCGTTACAGTTGGAACGAGCCCGACGGCGTCCACATGGACGTGTGCAGCAAGCGTGCACATGCATGCAGTGAACACATGCATTGTACCTGCCAGCGACACCTCCGCAAGCCTCCGCGACACTCTGGCTGCTTGGTGGAATATCACCAAAGGTTTTAAAGAACAGGTAAGGAGCTTGGGCGGACAGGTGGGCCCTCTGAAGCACCATACCGGAACGGTACCCAGTGCTCCGGGCAGGCTCCAGTACACCCGTACCGGGGTGCACCACCTGCAACCCACCACTGGAACACATTCAAGTTAGTAATCAGCAAGTGGAATATGGCACAAAGTGACATTACCAAGATGTCTCTCTAAAATTCAAGAAAACAATTTAAAAAGCTGCAGAAATTTCTGGCAAGAAATAGTTGTGTACTACAAGTGACAACAATCTGTCATATTCTTTGTATATTTGGGTTGTGGAATAGAGTGACAAGATGGAAGCCTTTCTTACAAAAAAGAAAAAAAAAATCCAAGCCTGGCTATATTTGCAAAGCCTAGATCAAGTCTTACAAAAGCATGTGGGAAAATGTATTATGGTCTGAACCTTTTGGTCATAATTAAAAAAAAACATCTTTGGCATAAAAACCACACTATACATTATCAAAAGTATACCATACCTGCAGTGAAGCATTGTGGCAGCAACATTATTCTTTAGAGCTGCTTTTCTTCAGCTGGAATTGGGGCTTTAGTCGAAGTGGAGGGAATTATGAACATTCCAAATATCATTCAATTTTGGCACAAACCTTCAGGCTTCTGCTAAAATGCTGAAGAGGAAATTCACCTTTCACCACGACAATAACCCAAAGCATACCTCCAAATCAATAAGATCAAAATTTTAAAACAGCCCAGCCAGAGTCTGGACTTGAATCCAAATGAAAATCTGTTAGGTGACTTCAAGAGGACTGTGCAGAGGAGACCTGACAGATTTGTAGTGTTTTTGCAAAGAAGAGTGGGCAAAGATTCTCAAGGCAAGATGTGCCACGCTGATAGGCTCCTATTCTAAAAAACTGGATGATATCATAAAAACAAAAGGTAATTTTGTAAGTATTAGTTTAAGGTAACATAGGACAAACATAGGACACACAGGGAGAAGAGTAGCAGAGTGCATCCATGAACACCAACTAGCAGTCAGAAGACATGATGAAAACTGTTTAATTTCACAACACATGGACAGACGTAATCATAGTTTTAACTGGGAAAGTCCAAAAACAGTAAAAAAAAATTCTGGAAGCCTGGCACTTTGATACATCAGTCATCAAAAGGCACATAGACATAAACAACATCTATATAATAGTGAAAAGAGACAATCAAAACAAAAATGGCACAAAAAGACCAGAACACCACCTCACCAACAGTCAACACCAATAGAGATTAACAGAGCAGAGATCAACGCCATGATTAATATTAGACCAACAATCAAGAAGCAAACAATACCCCAATCAAGGAAGTGCCAAACAAGCTTAATAGTAAAACACTCAACCAAAGAACTATCAAGACCATTCCCACCATCAACTGATAAATCATGCCATTAGAATATAAAGTGAGAGCAAACCCCATTCCCTACTAGCAGTGATGAAGTTACCTAGTTCAGTTAATGAAATATCTGCAAGAAAACTACCAAGCTCAGAAAGCACCAAGGATCATTCTTTCAACCCTGAGCTACAAATAATTTCTTCTATCAACAATCTCTATTGCTGAACAGTCATAACATCTGTCTCTCATTTCTGGCAGAATACAGATATTTTCAGGTATACAGCAGTCCCTGTATTTTCAGCCAACCTGCTATTGGGTCTACTGAAATGATCAAGAATTAAGATCTATAGCTCAGTACTTCTAAATCAACTGCTTTGAGAAGTTAAATCTTTTGTTTCCATCCATTGAACAAACAGAAAGAAACACAGAAGTCACACATTACAATCTGCCATCTTAATTTCTTTTCTATGCTTGTGACTTAACTCTTGTATGAAAAGAACAGAATATAGCAGTTAATTATATGATACAGAGCACACACAAAAACATATATGACAAATCACACAGAGAAATAAGAGACTGACAGGGAATAGTCCCTAAATTTTTGACCTTGCTACTTCCACATGCATTCAGTCACTCATAAATCATTTCTGTTTCGGTGCATAAAATACTGCTGTGACTTATTAATGTAATATTCACATATAAAGTTTAATAATTGGTTTACTTCTCATATTATATAACAATATAGCTGTTTATGTTTCCCCATTCTAATAGTGATTATTGAAGAGGGTTAGAAATCATTATTGTTTATATGTGCTGGTAAAGCCACAGCTGTGAATACATGATTGCTGTATAATAAATTGATATTCAAATTCATATATACTAGAAAATTTGCCAAAGTAACCAAATATAACATTAATATGTTAAGTATATCATTTTTCTTGTGATTGAGAGAAACTTTACCCCTCAGCTATAACACAACTTTGTTTCTGTCCAGCAGTAATATATTCTTCACTAAATTTCTATTACAGAAAGCAAGATTGATTTTTCTTCCTGATTGGATAATGCAATGGAGATATAGGGTATTAGATTGACCAATTCAGCTAGTTTACATTGCTACCAAGCCCACAGCTTGTGCTGTCAAGCCACGTTTATTTTGTTCTTGTTCTGCTCAGGCCCTGCCCCTCAGCTTTTATATTTTTGCATTGAGATTGTCAGATCCCTAAAAGTGATACTGCCATTCAATTGGGAGGACGGGGGCCTCAGAGTTAAATCACTAGCTGTATCTGTAACAACTGAGTTTTACAACTTTACAACTGGTTTCCTGTCATCGGAAGACTCAAGGTCCCAGCATCTCTGGAGGGATGTTTATGACAGCCATGTGGGATAACTTACTTTAATGTCTAACTAGAGATAGCCATGGAAACGTGTGTTTTATTGACTCTCAGGGCAGAAGAGTTAAGGAAACATCTTCACACTTGTGTATTGGTCAGAATCTGCATTCGGAGAAAGGGAGGGGTCATTATCAGTTTAATCCCACTTGCATTGCCTAAAGGGTTTCAGATGCTGCTTTGCCTCTAATAGTTTCCATCCTGACTGATTAAATGTTCCTTTTGATTTCAAGAGTCTTTACTTTCTCAAGTTAGGAGAGGAGCCATTACATAAAGCAGCATCTCTTTGCAAAGTGGTCAACCAGGAGAGACATCATTTTACTCTACCGAGGGGACCCAGCAAACCATGTCTGAGCATAACAGCCATCAAGGGGGAACTGACTGCTGGAGGGAGATGAAAACCCCTACACAACCAGAGACCTGCTCCTTGTACCCTGGTGGAGAGAACGAGGTGAGCTTGGAGGACCGCAAAAAGCCCTGTTGGTCAATCGGAATCAGGATGAAAGATGGCTGGGAAGGGAGAATGAGGGGAGTCACTCTTACCTGAGGTAGCCGAAAACCAGGGTGGAAATTGGAGTTAGAAGCCCCCTCTGACCAGGAGGGGCTAAATGAAGCCTCACTGAGAGAGGTTCCTCTGAAGAGGCATGTAACCCAGTTGGTGATGGAAATTTTGGAAAATCTCAACATCAGGGGAGAGCCAGACCGGCAACCGAGAAGCATTGAAACGGCAGCAAAGGGGGATGACGCCAGGGGAACTAACCCCCCTCTGGTCTCTGCTGATCAAGATGACACCATAGCAGCAACAGCTAGGAACCCAGAAAACCCTCCCCCCAGTTGGCGCATGGGTTGGGGGCCACTCCGAACCAACCCCGAAACCTGCAGTTAGAAACGAAAACTCCTTCCCTGGGGGTAAAATTTGATGGGAACCCCCCAAAATTGGGATTCTTTGTGGCACACGTGCTCACCTACATGCAAGAATATGGGTGTGATTTTTGAACCCAAAGAGCCCGAGTGCAAGTTGTCACCCTAGCCCTGGAAGGAGCTGCTGCCAGATGGATGGTGACTTTACATGATGCCGATGCACCAGAACTGTGGGACTTTGATTGTTTCATGATGGCCCTGTGATGACGGTTTGAGGACCCCCTCACAGACCGCAAAGCACGCGACTGCATTAAAGTTGTGAAGCAGGGACGCCGGCCAGTGGCAGAGTATACCGAAGAATTCCGAGACCTGGCATGTCATGTGAACTGGCCAGATGATATCCTGGTAAGCTGGTTCAAGGATGGGCTGAGTAATGAACTCTACAATGCTTGTGGGGCCCGAGGTGCCCCAAACCACCTACATGAGTGGTATCTCATTGCTGAAGAGGCAGAGATCGACATAGCCAGAAATCAGTACCAAGCAGGACAAATGTGGAAGAAATCCACATTCTATTCTAAAAACATAATTTTCAGCAATGCAATATCTATATTAAAACTCAAGAGCATTGCAGTCTAAATTAACTTTTGAATTGTATACTATTTTTATGCTTATAATTGTATTGATTACAGCTATTCCAATACATGTAATTGGAAAGAAAAAGGACTACAGATAATAAAGGTATGTGATGGTTTTCAAAAAGAACATATTAGAAAATACTTCCCCTTGTGGTAAGATTAAAGTATTTCACAAAAAGTTAGAATATTGCATTTATAAATGTTTTTTAAAAATGAATCATATTTCAATTTCCTGCAATAATAAACCATTTTACATAACTTGCTGTTTCCAAATTTCAGGCCTCCAAGGCAACAAATCAAATGTAAAATTCTATCTAGCTGAACAATTAGAACAGGACCATATGTTTAAAAACTTCCCTTGGATATATATTTCATTGGATACTTGCTATTAGCACATCAGATTTACACTTTTTTGATACTTCTGATAAAGATTGTAAAATTTGTCCAGATGTGTATGTTTAGCACTAGGCTTTAGATCTGAAGGAAAAAAATGCTGATGGTAGGCATACATATAGTACATGTCTACTCCTCTTTAAAGCAGCAATATCTTTGCAACAACACATTCCCCAGAAAAATTCATTAAATTTAAATAGCAGCAGATGTGCTGTATATGCCCCCTCACATGCTTTGAAATATCCTTCTCCCTTGAAAGCCAAAGACTGCACAGGTATATTTAGAAGTCCTTCACATTACTAAACACTGCTTAAAACTTTGAATTACCATAGGCTGTGAAAAATTGCCCTATATATAAATAGCCTGCACTACAATCCAGACAATAAAGTTTGCTGTTGCTTTTTTTCTAAGTTGTGTTTCTGAGCACTCTTCAAGGACAGCCCAAAATGAATAATATTGCAACAATGGAAATTGATAGCCACATAGATGACTTTTGTTAATCTTGGTCATCATCCAGAAAGAAGCATAATCAAGGCAAGATTTAGTACAATAATTTCTGGGCATAGCTATATCAACTGACACCTGAATAGACTTTTACTAAAGAATGGACTTGATATTTTAGGCAGTGTACTATCCCATCCAGAACATATTGTATTTGTAATCCTAAATTTGTTTATTCATATATAAAATGAGACTATGTCTTATTTTAATATATTTCAATTTCTTAGGCCACTTTCATTCTGTCACTGTGTCCATGAGGGACCAACTCATTATCACTTTGTTAACTGTTGGCTATAAGATACGGTGATGCAGCTGTCATCAGTGTATTAATGAAATCAATACTAACTATTCCAGAAACATAGTTGATATAAAGTGTATAAAACTAACTATCAGATATAAAACTAAGGAATTGCACAGGCCATATTCTTTGGCTGAATTATAAGAAATGTATCAACCCAAATTTTACAGTTGCTGCCACAATCACAACCCTCCAATATTGGTGGTCTTGGCTGCCAGAGAGATTGAAGAGGGATAATTAACAAGCTAAACATTACTTTTTGTCCATGGATATTAGATCTGTGCTAAATCCAAAGGAATAAAAAATGATTAAATATGTTTTTGCAGTGTTCCTGGTAAAAGCTCTGTCTGTGAATCTCTTAACAGCCTGGTTTGGTATAAAGAATCTTAAGTAGGATCAGCCAATAACAAGATGTTGTTTATTCATTTGTCATTCTGTAAATTAAAATGCCCCCTCACAGTAGCAGGGGACAGCTGCACTGCTGGTAAAGATCAGGCTTATCATCAGTACCTAATAATAGCGAAAGGCTTGACCAAATCCACTTGCTGCTTGCAATTTGCCAGCTTAGTGGCTACGGCAAAAATCCTGAATTATGAAAAAGCATTCCCTTTTAACTGATGATTTGCCTTGAGTTGATAAGCTATTAATACTGACAAAGAAACATTGTAAGTAGGAAATTCAAGGCAAAGATTGTTTCCTTAAAAACAGAACAAATATCAGATCTCAGCATTGCTGTGTTAAGGGTTTGGAAAGATATATTGCAAAGGCCGGTTAAAAGGCAAGTATCAATAATTCCTAGTCTTCATAACTACTGTCTTGAGAATCAAAGGCACTGACCTAAGCATCAATGGTTAAGGAGCAGTTATAATACAACTATGGCTCTCATTTTCAGCTTACACAGTTCCAGACTGGAGGTGGCCAACTACATATGATAGAATACGGGATTAAACCAGTCTACAGGTTCATCTTTCCTTATGTTCACTCAGTTTCAACATTGCATATCAAATTTGTTTGGAATATTTATTCAAAATCAAATGCATGATATTGGGTATAATCTGGTAAAAATCAGTGATATAAAAGAAATAATAAATATAATATGGAGTGTGATGGCAAGGAAGTATAAATGTATTTACATCCTGCACTGAGATATGCTTCAGAGATTTACAAGGTAGACTAGACCAGTGGTCTCCAACCTTGGCAATTTTAAGACCTGTGGACTTCAACTCCCAGAGTTCCTCAGCCAGCTTAGGCAGTGTACTATCCCATCCAGAACAGCTGGGAGGTGAAGTCCACAAGTCTTAAAGTTGCCAAGGTTAGAGACCACTGGACTAGACCATTGCCTCCTGTGTAGACATCTGTAACTCTCTAAATTGCCCTGATGCTCTCATTACCATTAGTTTTGGTTGCCATGATACAAAAAAATGTTGAGACTCTAGAAAGAATGTGAAGAAGAGCAACAAAAATAATTAGGGAAGTAGAGGTTAAAACATATGAAGAATAGTTTCAGGAATTAGGTGTGTCTGGTTTAATGAAAAGAAGGACTTGGGGTGACATGATAACAGTGTTCCAAGATCTAAAGGGTTACCACAAAGAAGAGGGGGGGTCAACCTATTCTCCAAAACATCAGAAGGTAGAAGAAGCAATCGGTGGAAACTAATCAAGGAGAAAAACAACCTAGGAGAAATTTCCTGACAGCTAGAACAGTTAATCAGTGGAACAGCTTGTCTTTAGAGGTTGGGGTACTTCAACATGAGAGGTTTTTAAGAAGAGATTGGACAACTCTCTAAACTGTCTTGAAGATTTGTCTGAAATGATATAATGTTTCCTGCTTGAGTAGGGGCTTGGTCAAGAAGATTGCCAAGGTTATTCTGTTAACTAATTTTCAACTGCCAGTCATGTTGTTGCATTTTCTGTATAAAATTGGGGGCAAGGAGAACTTGGTCTTCAATTCAGTAATCAAATTATATTTGTGTAAGATACATGGATACTCCTTAAGAAACCTACGAAGTAGAATGTAAATGAAATATTAATATTGTGCTTATTGATATATTTAGTTGCATAGAAAAATCTATGCTATTTCTTCTATTTCACTATATCTAGTATCTTTAAAATTAAGAGGCAGAATTGAAATAATATGTGATGTTATGATCCATGCACACACTATATGATATAAACTTATGTAAATATAATTATACATTTTTTAAAAAGTATGGATTAATAAGGCTTCACAAAATCCATTTTCACAAGTATCTGCACAACCTTAAGCAGTAAAGTCCAATGTATTTTAAAAATAAAAGAAGTTTAAACAAATCTTTTATACAATTTACACTTTTTATGGTATGTATGTATGTATGCATGTATGTATATATGTGTGTGTGTGTGTGTGTGTGTGTGAGGTGTATGTTGTAAGAATTCTGCTTTTAATGTTTTGCACATTCATGATGGGCTGCACCTCAAATGGATGGACCGAAACCTGGAATGTTTTGGTTGCTCCTGGTTTTGGCCAAAACAAAATCCAAAATAATCTTAAAACACCAGTAGGACAAATCTTTCTCTACACTTAGTCCTTGACATTTCTGCTTTTCCCGCCTTTCTCTCCAAACCCTTTTGTTGGAATGTGCATACTTCAATCAATGCTATATTTAAAAAAACCACAAATGTATTTTTTTTCAGGCATAACCAGCCTAAAACTAAAGATTCCATTCATGGAATCTTGGACATGGAACTTATTTCACATCCTATATTTTCTATTCTCTCATTTCTCATTTCAGTGTCATCCAGGACACTGTTGTCACATTTTCTTAGTTCCTCAATAATTTTTTTTAGAATTGATCTTGCTTTCTGAGTCATCACTATGGTCTCACATTTTTAAATAATAAAATTTCCCACTGCCTTGGGAAGCTGTAGCAGACTGCACTTACTTCTTCTGACCTTCTCAGCAATGGTTCAGATTGATTGGAATGAATTGGGAGTAGTAGCCTCACTGAGATCAATTACCAGTTTCCTAATCCCATTTTAGGCTGAAACATTTAATTTCAAGATTCTGAAAGAAGACACAGATAGATTCGATCATGGCAAATTATGTAGTCCAGACAACTGAGAGAAGTGGCTTTTTAATGATATCGGGCGAGAATGTGATTGTGTGCACTGTGAACTCCAAATCATATTGTACCATAATAACAACATGAAATACTGCAGAAATAATATTTTCTGATGTTAGCATTTCAGGTCAATTATACATAGCAATCTGTATAGAATACATGGCAGTACGCTATTATTCCATTTATATAGCAATTTTGTAAGAAATATTTAATTAAGAGAGAAAAGGATTTGTGCAGATTCATCTAAAAAGTAACTTGCATAGTACAATCCAGATATCCCAGATGATAGTTTCCATATTTTCATGTCAGTAGGTAGAAATTATGGCTATTAGAGCCCAACACATTCAGATAGGATATTGGCCATATTTGCAATCTCCTTTATACTCATCTGCTTAATTCAGAAAGTCAGGATACAGATCGCAGAAGATCACTATCCTTGCCTTGGGTTTACACATCTGATTAACCAAAACAGCTAATTAATGCAAATGGACCTGCTTTGGCCATTGGCTCCTTTCCATGAATGGTGTCATTAGATTCTTTAGTAGGATCTGGATAGAAATATTCCTTGTTCTGAGTTTGGATTTCATATTTAACTGTAAACAAATTGCAAGCACATGGTTTGCAGGTCACACAGTTGGGGCAAAGAGCCAGGAGCTGTGAATGGATACATTCATATTAACTAAATTTCTTCAAATGTTCTCATAGCTTCTCTGTTCTTAACTTCATAGAGGTATTAATGAGATGCTTTATCTGTTTAAACTTACTTATACAAGTTATCATACTATTTTGATAATCAGCATTGTAATATTATATACTAAACTATTTATATGCATGTATATCTGCATCACATTTTATTTAGTGTTCCCACAATTTAGAGGTAGAAACTATAAATCAGAGTTTTTATAATAAACAAGCATCTCACCTGTTCAGTGTTGTCTTTAAGCAGCCTTTGATACGTTTATTTGTAACTTCTTCCTGAAGATTATTATCCTCCAATGATGACGCAGTTCCCTTTTTGTGGCAAATCAAAATATAATTTTTATTGTTATTGTTTGACCAAAATATTCCCACAGATGTCTCATATCGTATGCAAAATTCAACTTTAGCACCTTCTTTCTGATAAGGAGGAACCAATGAAATCTTGAATAAGAATCGGTCAGTCTCACCATCACAAGAATTTGGTACATATTCTGCTAAGATGTCATAATAGGTTAGCCAGTTGTCCAAAGACATTCGAACATAGACCAACTTCTGAAAGGATATATTCAGAACACGAATTATGCCCTTCATACATATTATGCCTGGAAGAAACTCTACAAACTCTAGGCATATTTTATGCGCACGAACAGTTTGCAAAAGTTCCTCTTGTGTGGTGGGAATTAGAAACAGTGGAGTTAAATAGAATTCCTCCACAGGCACATCTTCATCTTCTAAATCATCACTGAGCTGTGTAACTGGATTATCCCAGCTATCAAACTCCTTAACAGATACAAGATCAAAACCAAATGCATCAGCAAATGAAACTTTTCTTGCAATAGTTGAGGGGATTTCTGCTTCCATTTCTTCAGAAGAATCTGAATTCCGCCTTCGGAGACCGGGAGAGAAACGATGCTGATGTGTAGCTTTAACATCTTCTTCTTCTGAAAAACAATTACTTAAAGTAGGAACTTCCAGTAAGTTTTCCCTACCAATATGACCGAGTTCTTCAAAAGACTCCATTGGGTTCTCTGATATAAACTGAAAGAGAGCAGTCTGTGTAGTAGCAGCTGATATTTGAAACTCTGTGATTTGAAACAAGGATTACTATTACAGTTGACATTGCAAAAGGAACCCTGGCCTATTAATAGGATCAATGGCTCGTTAAATATGTTACACCATTATGTTGGTCTATGACTGCTATAAAGACTTTATATGATACAAAAGCCATTCTCCAAAGACCTGTAAAGGAAATGTTGCAAAGAAATGATACTGAAGATATTCTCATGTGGTTAATTTGAAGGTCTGAACTTTTGTTATTATGAGATAGTAACTATTCCATAATATAACAAGCAACAGATTGAAAAACAAAAGCACAAAAGTAAAAACATAGACTGCCACATTGGGGATATTTATCAAAGTTTGCTAATATGGATGAGATTTCTATTTGTGTCAAATTATAAAAGAAATAAAATATGCAATTTGAACTTCCATTCATTGAATATCTGATTTTAAAGCATGGAGTCAATATTTACCAATGGTGAACAATGTTAATGAAGATGCATAATTTAGAATAATAATAAAACACCTGCCATATAACACCCCAGACTTAATGACTGTAGATAAGAAAGACAAAAAAAAAGTCTGGGTAATGGAAGTTGAAACAGCAGAATGGAGGAAAAAGAACTGGGGAAAAATCACAAGATGCAAAGACCTGAAAATATAACTATAATATTTGTGGCAAAAGAAAACAAAAAAGTACCAATATAAATAAGTGCCTTGGGTGCAATCCAAAAAACCTCTGGAGTACCACTTAAATATCATTGGCCTTTGCAAAATCATGCTCAGTCAATTGTGAAAGTCAGCTTTACGTGGAAAAGCTTATAGTCTGGGATGATAGCTTTAACACCATTAAACAACATCTGCCTATGCTAGATCCTTGGGAAGGACTTCATAGATGGGCAGGAATGGCAAACATAGTACAAACATAGGCTGACTGTGTAACCAACCATAATATACCATGTTTGCCCAAAAATAAGAGTTAATCAGAAAATAAGCCTTAGACTGATTTTTAGCCTAATATAAGCCCTAACCCAAAAATAAAGCCCAGTTAAGGCACATCAGCCAGATGGGTGCGTGAATTGGTCTGGCCAGCACTGGAGGAAATGAGGTTGTGGGGGCTGATTGAGTCTGGAAGCAGCTGCAATCTGTGCAGCGCAGGTGAGTTGATTACCTATCCAAGCAGCAGGTAGAGGTGTGGGGGGAGGCAGGTGATCCGGATTCGCCATGTGGGCCGTTGGCAAGCCAAGAGGTGGTGGGACAGAGTGGATTGCATCACTCAGTTTGCCTGCAGCCTACATGGCTAGCCCATTCTGTCCCCCCCCCCCGGAGTAGGGGGCCAGCTGTGGCAGGCTCATCTTCATGCAACAGTACTGGCAGCAGATGGAGGCAGAGGCACAGGGGGAAGGCAGGTATCTGGACATGATAGGTGGGGTGTGGAAAAGCCGAGAGTCGTGGGATGGAGTGGGTGGCCAGCCACAGGTGGCTCATCTTTGTGTCTCTCAGCTTGCCTGCAGCCTGTGTGGTGCATCAGGATTAGACCTCTTGGGTGTGTCCCAGGGTGTGAGGCGCCTAGCCAGGCTTATCAGCCTGTTATCATGTTTTCACCAAAATAAGCCCTAATATTTATTTTGGAGTCCCCCCCCCAAAAAAAAAATAAAACCAAGTCTTATTGTTGAAGAAACAAGGTATTTGAAAGACATTCACAGGCTCCAATCCAGTTTCTAAATAACAAAATTCCTCATAAACTAGATTTTAGAAATGTGCAAGTTGCTATAAAATAATTAATAAAAATCAACAGTATTACACAAGAAGTCAAAGCATCTACATAGAACATGATACAGATAGGATTACAATAAAGAATAATTACATGGTTAACCATAGTGATTCCCAGAATAGCTCTAATTGGGCAAGAGGGAGATAGAAAACTTAAAGAAAAGAAGGAATAGGGAATTATTGGAAAGCTACATTGCACATTAGGTGATGGGAATGTTCCAATGAGTGCCTTGTCAGTGATTAAGTTGACAAGTTGGTAGTATGTTCACATGCTTTTCTACTAGGCACAATAATTGATTAGTGACAGCTATGAAGAACAAGTGGTTTGATATGATACCTGGAGCAAATGAGAATTAAGGCACACATAAATACACAGTTATAGACTGTTGATACTGTTAGCAGGGCCTTTGTTGTATAAAAAGAAGCCATATATTATTGCATTTTAAAACACTATGATTATTGCTGATATAATTTGAGATTTATATCAATCAATCAACTTTTTCTACATGAATGTAAAAAGTATTTGCATTTATTTAAAAACACTTTTGTCATTATAATGCGAACAGATGGACTTTACATCTGTTCTGAGGAAGAAATTATTATTTTATTTATTTATTGTTATATTTACTTTATTTTACTGGATGCTGTAATCATCACATTATGAGTGGCTTGAAGAAATTATGGTAAAACTATCTCTTCCTAAATAAGATTTGCTCTTGTTAAGTCAAAACCTTATACAGTTCAATATGTAGAAATTGTTTAAATAAATATATAGTTATTTTTATTTTTACCTGATTCTAATGGGCATGATCTTAACATAAATATTGATTATGTGCCAGCAAATTTTTCTCAACACCTAGTGACTGTTGAGGACTCGGAAAGTCCTCGACTTACAACCTGGCAGCTAGCAACCAGCCAAGCCGCACCCTGAAAGCTCATTGGCTTTTCCTGCTTGACAGCTCCGTATAAATAGCTGTCAAGCAGGGAAGGTGTGGAATCGCCTCAAATAGTTCTTACTTGAATAAAGCGTTCCTCGTTCTGCAGTTCTGGCTCCAGCCTCGTCCTTCCACCGATCCACTAAAGTGACCACCTAGATTTTAACATAAATAAGTTGAAAGGGTTAACCACCCTTTCAAATTCACCATTATAATCACTTTACCTTGAAACTTATTCTTAAATATAGATGTCATCATTCACTTAAGAAGTGTATTTTCAATCTGATATTTTAGAAATGTCAGCAGATATAGCTACTATTAAAATAAGAAAAAGAGGCTTAGACCAATATCCGCCATCTTTTATATTAAAGCGGCAGAGAGAGAGAAAGTTATTAATAACAAGGTGTCCTGAAGTGGTAAAAAAAAAAAGTCAAGATGGCGGTCACAACCATTTGATTGAAGCCCTGTGATGCATGGAAAAAAGGAGCAAGCCTTCATCCACATTGTTATAGTCACTGACTCTTGATGTTTTGATGACCTGAAGACACACATAATTACTACTCAAAATCTAGATTTAAAAAAATCTCTTTTCAACATTCAAACTACAATCTATTTTGTATAATGCATCCATCGCCTTACCTTTGAAAGTACATTCCACCTTGAAGTTAGGCTCAAAGCTAAATTCCAGATATAGAAATATCCCAATATTCAGCTGTATTATGGCAGAAAGACACTAACGACAGAATGTCAAATGAGCAAATCAATCCAAAGTCTTCAATTCCTTTTACCAATAAAATATTTTGGGATGTGTGTGCATATACACAATTCCTTTGTCACTATAAATAAGGCTGAAGATACACCCCCCCCCACACACACAGCTAGTTTAAAAATGGACAGAGGAAATGCCAAGTGACTGACAAAAATATCTTTGATAGTAGTCATACTGACTACTATAAATAACATTTCCTCCTTGTTCTATTCTTCCTGATCCTATTTTGCTTGGAGATAAAAGTTAATATTTAATTTAAGAAAAAAAATACAATACAATCTCCTGGTGAATATAATACTTTATACTTTGCTGGGAAGCCTAATTTGAATATTTAACCCTCTATGTTTTTAATAGAAAATGGCCATATTACAAATAATTAATCTTTTTTTAATTTGTCACAGTTTAGTTTAGATTTTATATGAAACTCCAGTTCCTTCATCAGTGTAAACTCTACTATTGCTTATAATGTCTTATGTTATACATAATATAACTTAGAAAACTAGCAGCATGATAGCAATCATCATCTTCAGATTGGATCGCTACAATACTCTCTTCATGGAACTGCCCTTGAAGCATATCCATTTTAACTAGTGCAGAATGCAGCAGTGCTGACAGGTAGGTGTGCTCCTAGAAACTTCCACAAGTTGCATTAGCTGCCAGTTTGTTTCTGGGTCCAATTCAAGGTGCTAGTTTAAATCCCTTCCTGCCATGAGACCAGTTTTCTGAGGAATTGTCTCTCACTGATTACATCAACCTGTCCCGTTCAATCTGGCAGACAAGACATCAACCACTAGGATTTATATTTGGTCTCAAGAAGCAGGCTTTCTTTGTTGTGACACACACCCAGTGGTGGGATTCAGCCCGTTTGCACCTAGTTGGGAGAACCGGTTGTTAACTTTCTAAGCAGTTCGGAGAATCGGTTGTTGGAAGAAATCTAATTTTGGTTTTTTCCACTTTACAGGGCTAATCCTGTAAGGAAGGCAGGAGGGAAACATTCTGGTGTTGTTTCTAGCCTAATCTTTATTGATCTGCTTACAGAAACTGCCTCTCCGGTTAACCCTTATTACATTGTAATAGCTAAGGTGAAGTGCCCATCAACCTGAGTGACCTTGAGTCGGCCACGCCCACACGGTCACATGACCACCGAGCCCCACCTACCAAGATGGTCATTAGGGCAGAGAACTGGTTGTTAAATTATTTGAATCCCACCACTGCACCCACCTTATTTCCCACCTTGAAATCATAACCTTGCTATTGTTTCAGAAGTCCCTTAAGACCTGGTTATCTACTAAGTCTGAGACTCCCAGGGAACTGCAGGAATTCTGAGCTGGCTCCACTGCTGTTGATATTTTTCTCTGTCCTTGCGGTTTGTATATTTTAATGGTTTATATTTTTTCCTTTTTCATCAGGATTTCTTTGCTTTTATGTATCTGTGGTTTTATTATTGTATGCTGCGTAGAGCAAGATAGGTGGCTAAATAAATAAATAAATAAATAAATAAATAAATAAATAAATCCATTAAGTTTAAATGATTTCAGGGCTTTCTAGGAATATAAAATTATTTTTACTTGGTACCAAAAAGTTATATAACAGCACTAAATAATCTGTTTAGTAAAGGCATTTCCATAAATAGGGTACTGTACTGAGCAATCATTTCTTTTAAAGCTATCTGCTGTTCCTACATAATCTACTGTCTAAGTTAAATTTATCAAGTAAATGCAGGTGGGCATACTCTCTCAGGGAAACCTGTCCCAAAGCTCCAGTTCCTGTTTTGATTGACATTGTTTCAGTACAGTTTACCAGATGGTGTTATTGGCTATATGGATCAGATCCATATTCAATTTGTAAGTCATAGAAGGATCTGAATCCATAAAGCCTCTTCTGAGAATAAAACCATTTTCTATTATTAGAAATGAAAAAGAACTGTCATAAGATCTTTTTCTAAAAGATGGAAAATTATTTTTGTTGTAAAGGCTTAATTTTAGTCTATCCTTTAAAAATTCAAAATGGGATCAATGTTCCCCATTTTTTTTAAAAAAATCAAAATATATTTATGTTTGAAATTAACAGGTTGCAAAACAAGTGAGATTGGATGGGAAAGACCGCCTCCTGCCGGTTACCTCTCTCAGACCAATTAGATCGCACAGGTTGGGTCTCCTCCAGATTCCATCTGCCAGCCAATGTCGGCTGGCGACTCCCCGGGGGAGGGCCTTCTCTGTTGCAGCTCCGGCCCTCTGGAATGAGCTCCCTGTTGAGATCCGGACCCTTACTACCCTCCCGGCCTTCCACAAAGCCACCAAGTTCTGGCTGTTCCAGCAGGCTGGGGGGAGCTGAGAAGCATCTACCTCCACGGAAATTGTGAATGTTGGTTTTGTTTTTAATATGTTGTCTTTGTCTCGTTCCCCCCTTTCCCTTGTCTTTTGTGAGCCGCCCGGAGTCCTCCGGGAGTGGGCGGCTTACAAGACAAATAAATAAATAAATAAATAATAATAATAATAATAACAACAACAACAGACTCAGTCTCAAACCTGCCAAGACTGAATAGAACTGGAGGTTTTCCATCTGATTCTTGATAGAGTTGAGTTCTCCCTCTCAAAAATCCATTGAGCAATTCAAGGCTCCTCCTAGGCTCACAGGTTGTGTTCAAACAGCAAATGGCAACTGTGAAATGGAAGCTCTTTGCGCAACCATGTTGTGTGCACTCCTGAATCAGGAGATTGTGCTGATTATCATTTGCCTAGACACCTCCTGACTACATTCCTGCAATATTCTCTACATGAGTCTGTCATTAAAAACCTTCTGGAAGCTACAATTGGTCCAGAATGTAAAAGTGCAAGTAGTTGTGAATCATGAGTTGTTACATTCCTGATTTAACAATGTCATCTGATGGGAAGTACCTCAGCGAGACACACAGAAAAACTGTGGACTCTGAAGAGCCCCATGTAAATTCTGGCTGACAAACCGATGCTGAGGATCTTTGGATCAGAACTTTCCTGAAGGAAAAATGAAGAAGGAGCTGCATCTCATTAGACCCAGAGGAACATAACAGGTTCCTTGTAGGTCAGAGACTGGGGGGGAAGTGGGGGAAGCAGCATTGTAAAATGGCTGCTACAAAGGTGAAGCTTCTGAACTAAGCATTTGAGCAGGAGCAATGTTTGGAAGGAGTGATGAGACATGGTGAGAAGATTTAAATCGGACACAAATTGGAATTTGGAAAAGGCAAAGAATCTTGTGAGTAGAAAATAACGTTAATGGACAGATTGGGATTTTGGCGGAAAGAAAAGAAAGAAGGAAAAAATTGTGGCTTAAATCATTGTGGCTTAAATCATTGTTTAAAGCAAGAGAACTGCTTGCTTTAAACAACTTGGAGACAGAAATGAGAATTGACTAACCCATTGAAATACAAACTTTGAATTTGTATCTGAAAAGATTGTGTCTTTAAAAGAGACTAACTGACAATTGGAAACCTCACATGGGAAAAGAAGGAAGGGGGAATGGAATCTAAAAATATGACACCAAGGAGACTTGCTTTGTTCGAGCTTGTTCTAATTTACACATCTTAAGCAACACTAATCAATGAGAGGTGGAAGATAACAAGAGGAAAAAAATCAAGAAAAAGCATTATTTTTTCCGTTCATAATTTCCTGGATTTAAAACTGGATTTAAAAATATCAAGTTGTATTGCTGAAAATCATCGAGTTGAAAGAATATGGAGCCATTTGCCGAAGGGAAGAACAAAGAAAGCGAAGCGTCTAAGGAGCGTTTGAATTTGTGGCTGTGGAGGAAAAGAAGAATGTCTCCCACCTCTCTTTCTCTCCACTTCAGCTGAACTGAAATATTGGAACTGGATCAGAATTGGGAAATAAGAAAAAACTGTGGAACTTAAATTATAATTAACGGTAACTTTTGAACTGGACATTATGGAAAGTTGGGAATTTGAAGAAATACATGAAAATATAAAAATATGCATGAGTCATTAAAATTAAACTTAAATAGAATTTTGAAGTTAGAAATTAAGAAGAAACAAGAAGCAAGGGAAGAAGAGGAAGATAGCGAAATTACAGAAGTAATAGGAGACTTCTGTTATAGCAGATAAAAAGCAGACAAAAGATTTCATTGAGTTTGACAGTGGTACATGGAAAATTGAAAAGGGGGGATATGTTCCAACAAAGAAAAGGGAAGAAAGGAAAGGAAATGACCAGACAGGAATAGAGAAGAAAAAGAAGAAAGAAAGGAGTGATAAGAGAAAAGAGGAAGAGAAGACAGGGAGACAGAGGATATGTTGAAAGATGCAGCAGTGGGTGATGGAAAAGTTTGAGAAGGAAGAAAATATGCCCAGTAGAAAGAAAAAGCAGCTTAGAGTTTGGGATAAGAGGCTCACTAGGAAGAAATGGAAAGGATAAGGCAAAAAAAGAAGATTGACAGGAGAGAGGAAGAAGGGAAGCACACACGTGTGTGCGCGCACGTGCGCGTGCCCACACACAAACACACACACAAAGAAGCACATATATTAATATGAATATTTAGAAATTATTATGTGGAGAATATAAAGTAGAGGTATGTGATTTACTCTGTTACATGATAGTTAAACTGAGTTGCTAATTGATTGAATATGATAATGAAAAGATAATCAAATATAAGTTAAAATATATGAAATATGGATACATATAGAACTTTTAAGGAGATGAATATAAGTGAGGTGCATATTGCTTGTTATTTTATATAGCAGATCAACGGAATTGTAATAAGCATTGAATAGCAAGGATTGTAATTAAAAGATAATGAAATGTAACCTAAGTAAAGATATGAAAAAATGGAGGGGGAACTTGAAATATACTTAGAATGGAAAATTATTGAGATTATAAAGAGAGAACTAAAAATCTGGGGCATGTAATGATATATAACTATACAATATTATGATGAGAATAGCTGTAACCAGGTCCACACTTCACCCAAAAAATAAGTGTGTGTGTGGGGGGGAGGGTTTAAAAATACAATTGCTATATATGTATACTTTTTTTAAAAGAGGATATATGTTAACATTATTACTATGAAAGATGTTTATTGAAATGAAATTACTAACACCATCAACATTAAATGGAACCCACTCAGATACTGAAATACACCATGCAAATGAAATGAATAGTGTGGAAGAGAGGAGAAGGCAAGAGGAAGAAGAGAGGGTTAGGAGAGAGTGTAGGGGGAGAAGAGGAGGAGAGAAAGAAGGAGTGGAGAGAGAAGAGAATGAGAGTGGAAGGGGAAGTAGAGAAGAGAAGGATGACAGAGGGAAGAAAGGAGGTAGGGAGAAGGATAGAGGGAGAAGAAAGTGATGGATAGAGTATAAATATGGTGTATGGAGAGCAGGAGAGCCAATGATAGTTTTGGCGGCGGGGGTGGGGGGGTAGGGGGGTTAATGATAAGAAAAATTGACATAATATTGAATAATACAAAATAGTGTTGGTTATGCAATGGTATACATGTGGTTATTTGTATGAAAATTAAAAAATAAAAAACTTTTAAAAAACAACGTCATCTGATGAGATGAGCATTTGCTATTGTGACACTTTCCCTCTGGAACTATTTCACTTTGACAAGATGCAGTTGACCCTGATACTTTAAGGCTCTCAGAAAGGCTGAAAATATTATTATCTGCTTTCTTGATTCTTTATCTTATGTTCATACTTGCTTATCTGGGTGCTAGCTGCTGAAGAGAGTGTGTTCTGTTTTTTTTTGTTCTCCTCTTAGCCTTTTTATTGTCTCTTTGAAAGGTGTGTAAATGTGGTTTATCTCTAGAGATAAACTCCAGTCAGCACAATAGAGCAAAAATAAAACAAGGCAAAACATTTAGGTTAAAATCCAACCAGACAATAATACATAATAAAAGACTCACATCCATACCTCAATTTATGCTGGAACTCCAGTTATCCTGTCCCCAATGCTCAAGGAAGCAAACAGCTGTTCTAATCAAGAATCTAAGCAGACAAACAATGAAATCATCAAGCATAAAATAATACCCTAATAAAGAAACTAGCAGGAAGAAAACCAAATAACAATATTGGCAGGGCAGGCTACTGTATATAAATTGGGAGCAAACATCAGTCTCACAGGCACCGACAATGTTATGCAGTCAGCTAATGAAACATCTGCAAGCAAACAACCAAACTCCCTATGTTAATTTAAAACAGATGATAAATCAGGGAAAATACATTGATTTTGGATATTGCACTTATTGTATTCAATCAATCAGCAACTGGTAAGAAATTATGTAAAGAAACAAACATAAGTATTTGACAAATTAGGATTAATATTTGGGATGATTTCAGATTGAAACTGTAGTAAATTTTCTACGAATTGATTACAATAATAGTGTGTTAACAAAGGGTTTTGGAATTTCAGTCTTGTCTTTCTCTTATTATTGTCCACAATTTTTATTACTTTTATATAATGTTCGTTATTATTGCTTTTTCTATTAATTACTTTGTTATTAATATAGTTTAAAGATGACAGGTTAACAATTTGTAAGTAGATTTAATTATTTAACAGTTTAAAATTATTTTGGCCTGTTTTGTAAGGGGTGGGAAACTAACATTGCTTTATTATATTAATTGACATTCAATTAGGAAGGATGTTCTTGGACATGTATTAGTCTTTTTTTCTTTTTTCTTTTTAAGACACTTTTAAATTTTTGTTTTTATTCTTTTGTCTTTTTAAAAATATTTTGGTGTTTTGTATTTTAACCTTCTTTAAACAAATGACATTTTTTCACAAAATCCCCAGATGATAAATGTAGGTATATTTGAGAAGTTATGTATATTGATAACATGCTCCATAACCTTCCCCCCAAAATATATACATAATATGTATTTCTCACACAATAAAGAGGGTATGAGATAGATGGTGAATCTTAAATTGAGATGTAACTTTACATTTCAAGATGATGCAACTAACTGACTGATACAGATAGTCCTGAAAAAAATGACAGGTCACTTAATGGCAGTTCAAAGTTATGACTAAAACTATATGCAACCCTGTTTCAAAGTTATGACAGCTGCAGTGCCACTGCAGTCATTCGTTCTTATGACAAGCCATAGGAATGCTACAATATCCTCTTGCATCCCCCCCCCCCCCCCCACCGTCCAAGAGGACTTGTAGAGTTTGGGCCTGCTCTCCATGCCACCCGGAAACAGCTGCCATTTTCAGGACCCCAACGATTCCTTGCAGAAATCTTTCTGCAGCCTTTTTCTTTGAAAAAACAATCTTTTTCAAAAGTTATGCAAAAAAAAATAAGGAAAAAAGCAAGAATGAGATTGAAATTGCTACAAAATACTAAACATCAAGGGGGCATTGAGTTGCCAGATTGGGAGTTATATTACCAGGCCTCTGCACTTGTATGGGTGATGGGTGAAAGAATGGATACATCTGAGCAGTGGTGGGATTCAAATAATTTAACAACCAGTTCTCTACCCTAAAGACCAGCTGGGTAGGTGTGGCTCGGTGGTCATGTGACTGGGTGGGCATGGCCAACTCAATATCACTCACATCGATGGGCACTTCGCTTTAGCTGTTACAATGTAATAAGGGTGGACCGGAGAGGCAGTTTCTGTAAGCAGGGCAATAAAAATCAGGTGGTGGTGGTGGGAATCAACAAGTCCATTCCTCCCAGCTTTTTACATTTTGTTTATTGAAAAAGATGTGACTTTCGAGGGCGGGGGGGGGGGGGGGTTAAGCAAAGGAAAGGTTTTGAGAAGCCCTGAAGCTTCTGCCTTTTATGCAGGTGCTGGCTTCCCAAAGTCTAGCCAGAGAGCTTTGCAACTTCTCATCAGCCAGCTGTTCAGCAGCCAGCTGATTGGCACAGAAAATTCTGAAAAACTAGGAAATTGGTCCTTTTTTTGCCCCAGAAAGGCAGGGAAATTTGGCAGGAGGAAGGATGGGGCAGATTTAGAAAAAGTAGATGAACCCTGCATTTTCCTTTCCTGTTGTTTCTTACTGGTAAGACAGTCAACTGTGTAGGATGTCTGTTTTCACTGGCAGAGTGCTAGCAAAAAAACTACTAGTAAAACTGAGTTACTTAAAAACTAAGTTCAGTTAATTTCATTGGAAGATAGTTAAGCGGATGCATAATCTTCCAGATAAAATAGATGCACTTAAATGTACTCAATTCTGGCACACATGACTACATGATCCAACATGGGAAGTGAAATAGTGATATATTCAGGCACATACATAGCAAGAGAAATGCTATATTATTTATAGTTTACAAGTTGATTTAATTTAATAATTGATTTTGCAGAATTATTAAAGACATGAAATCAAAGCATTTATTATTGCTATTTGAATATAATTTTTCAGTTGTATATGCCAAACCTGGGATATTGCAATCATCATAAATATGAGCATCTGAATTTTGATCACATAACAACGGGGATGCTCCAATGGTCATAAGTGTGAAGAATGGTCACAAAAAATATTCACCATTGCTGTAACTTCAAATGGTCACTAAATGAACTGTTGTAAGTCAAGTCATATCTGTATTTGCAGATATTTGTCTGCCAAATCAGGACTACCTGTATTTACACTTTGGTTTTGGGTAATATATTGCAAGACATGACTTATAGAGTATGTTTAGCATATATACATGAAAATGATATTCAAATTCTAATAATAAATGCTTTGATTTCATCCCTTTAATATTTCTGCAAAATCATTTTCTCTTGCTCATTTTGTAACTCTATAGTTTAATATTCAAACTATACCCCTTTATGATCTTTGAGTAAGCTGTAGCATAAAGTTGAAGAGTAAGACCAAATTTGCTACTTACAGATAACTTATCTACAATATTGTGCTTATTATGAAGCATCGTGTCAGCTTGTAAAGCGTTTCCATGACTATTATCAAGCTGACATAGAAAAGGGAGGAGAATTCCATGCATACTTTTGGCCAGAGTCAGATCTCATATTTCTGCAGCTGACATGTGAGGTGCGCAAGTTCACAGCCTGCTGCAGCACTTTGTTGGTGGATATGATTTATGACACAGACTATGAGGAGGGGAGAGACAAGGGGTAAACTGCAAAGACCATTAACCGAAAATCAGTTTCAGCTCTGCAGAAGAACATGCCAAAATGTTGATCCTAATAAATGACTGGATTTCTTTTGAACTTTGTCTCGAGGCTCGCAAATTAATTAGGTCATCTTTTGGAAACTTCACACATCATATACAAAGCCTGGTTTTCCACCAATAAGCCTGGATTTCCACCAATGAGTCAATAAACAGACATTTTGACATTGATCTAGCCTACCAATCACTGAGAACAAAAGAACTGTATCAAGTGCAATCCTGTAGATAGCATTTGAAATGAACAACAGGCACCTCACTATGCAACAACAAAAATCACAACCTATCAGCTCTCAAGAAATTGGATCACGTCTCAATAACAACAACCAACCATTCAAACAGATTGAAACCAGACTATGACTCAACAGTATCCGAACAAACAACACTAATTTACATCACACCGATGGTACTTAAAAGCAAAGACCATGCCTCGTAACAAAAGCCAGCCAATCAAACAGTCCAAAGTCAGACCATGATTCAAACAAATAACATCCACACTAATTTGCATCACACAAAAAGGTATTTAAAGACCAGTGCTCTGATAAATGAGGACAATTCAAAGCGTACTGATGAGTCTCCTTAAATGATGATTTGCAACCAAATTGCCGAGCTCAGAGCTCAGCCCAATAGCCCAACAGACAGACCTCAATTTATCATCATTCGTTCGGTGACCATTTGAAGTTACAATATCACTGAAAAAAGTGACTTATGACCCACATTTAAAATCGTTGCAGAATTCCCATGATTATGTGACCAAAATTTGGACACTTGGCAATTGGCATGAAGGTTGCAGTGTTCCTGGGTCATACAATCACCTTTTGCAACCTTCTGACAAGCAGTCAATGGGGAAGCCTGATTCACTTAACAGTATTACTAACTTAGCAAATACAGTGGTTCACCTAACAACTGTGGTAAGGAAGGTTGTAAGATGGGGCAAAATTTACTTAACTGTCTTGCTTAGCAATGGAAATTTTGGACTCAATTGTGGTTATAAGTCGAGCACTACCTGCAGTGTATCTTCTACTTGAATTAAAGATTACAAAACTGAGGATCTAAAATTTGGTGATTGTATAGTTCAGCATCCTGATCTAAGAGAAAGGGTAAAGAATAGGTAGTAGAATCCCTTAAGCCAGAGGTCCCCAACTCTGGTCAGCAGCTTGGTACCACTCCATGGCTAATTGGGAATGCAAGCAGTGGGTGAGCACGTAAAGCTCCATTTGTGAATACAACATGCATATGTGAGAAACCATTCCGTCCCCCCATTGCCTTCGCCATCAGTCCATGGAGTCAGAAAGGTTGGGGGCTGCTGTCTTAACCACTTCTTGGTATATTTAGTTTTTCTCACTTTCCATAGCAAAGTTTTCAGTACTTTGTCAGTCTCCTTGAGCAAAATTGGATGGAGAAAATATGCTGAGAAAAGCTGAAATCACCAGGTTCAGTCCAGGAGTGAAATGCAGAATTTTCTTCCTACTTCCCCTACTTTGTATAGACATTTCTTTTTTGCAACTTGGGACCTGTCCTGGATGGGAAAAAGAAAGTAGGAGGAAAGTTCTGTATTTCACCCCATTTGAATTACTGCAACTCATTCTACATGGGCTTTCCCTTGAAGACCACCAAGAAACTTCAACTGGTCCATAATATGGCAACCCAAACAGTGATGGATCCTCCTAGATTTGCCCATGTTACACATCTGTACAAGCTTCTAGTTTCTTTCCAGGTGCAATCTTAATGCTGGTTTTAAAATTGTATATGGCACAGACCCAGGTTATAGAATAGAATAGAATATAAAAATAGAATAGAATAACAGACTTTGGAAGCTTCTAGTCCAACCCCCTGCTTAGGCAGGAAACAATATAGCATTTCAGACAAATGGTTATCCAACATCTTCTTAAAGACTTCCAGTGTTGGGGCATTCACAACTTCTGGAGGCAAGTTGTTCCACCGATTAATTGTCCTAACTGTCAGGAAATTTCTCCTTCGTTCTAGGTTGCTTCTCTCCTTGATTAGTTTCCACCCATTGCTTCTTGTCCTACCCTCAGGTGCTTTGGAGAAATGTTTGACTCCCTCTTCTTTGTAGCAGCCTGTGAGATAGTGAAACACTGCTATCATGTCTCCCCTAGTCCTTCTTTTCACCATTCATTCATTATATAAGGGATCGCCTTTCCATAAGACATTTAGCCCTTCTACAAGTCAAAGAGAAGGGACATACTTCTAGTTCCTTCCCTTAAATATTGTCTTTTATGGGACTTGGGGATTCCATGACAATCCCTGCCCTATGAAACACTCTGAGGTTCAGGAGGCTTCCACCCTCCTAACCTTTTGAAGATCTGGTTTTCCCTCCAAGTGCTGGGATAAGATGAGATGACTGCATATCAGAAGGTTAATTTCCCACCATTTTTTTTTGTTTTTAATGTGTTGGGTTTTTATAGTTGTAATATGTTTGTATTTTTTTTTAAATTTTTGATAGGGAGGGATCAGAGTTCTTAAGAAGATGGGCATATATAAGCATTTTAAATAAATAAATAATTTGAAGTGTCCTTGTACCAACTTGCATATTAATTCTTTACCATACTTTTCCAGTTTGGGTTGTATAATGTCTACATTTTTCCCCCAAGTTCTCCATTTACACCAACATTTCAGCTTTTTAAAAAGAAATATAATAATTGGTATAAACTTCTTTGTAAATGTGTAATAGTTGTCTTTTTCAGCCCTTTGTATTAACTTAGCTACAAAGTCTGACAGGCTATGAAAATAGGTCAGAGGGAGGGGACTGTTATATCTTTATCGCTATCCAAAATAGTGTTAGCTGTACATGAAAGCTAATTTATATGCATAGACATAACTAATGTATCATTGAAAAAAAAATTAACAAAAGATGGTTTGTTGTGAATCTGTCTTGATTCTTTCATTCTACCCTCATCAAGTATTTTTATTCAAAATGTTCTTTCCTGTAGCAGCCTGTGAGGTTTTGTGCAATTATATATTTAAAATAAAACTAAAATGCAATTCTGTATGACTTATCATATTTTTCGGACTATAAGACGCACCGGTATATAAGATGCACCAAGATTTCGAAGAGGTAAGTAAGAAAAAAAAGTTTTTGTCCTTCCTGGCCGGCAGGAGCACTCTGCTGGCTTCAGCAGGGCTGGGGTAAGGCAAATTTTCCACCATTTTTCATCAAAATGTGGGCATTTTCCCTTTCCCCAGCCTGCTGAAGCCTGCAGGGTGCTTCTGGGGGATGGGGACAGGCAAAAACACCCCTGTTTTGTTGAAAAACGGCCTATTTTTCACCCATTTTTCACAAAAATAGGGGGGGGGGCTTCAGGAGACAAACATTGCTGTATTTGGGGTTTAAGATGCACCAACATTTCCACACTCTTTTAGGGGGGACGGTGCATCTTATACTCCGAAAAATACGGTATTTATTATTTAGTTGTGTCCAAGTTTGCCTACTTGGGATAATGGATTGGGCTTTTTTTTTTAAAAGTAAGAATAGTTACTTATCAGTTAAAGCTTGGAAATATATTCAACATACTATCTTTACACGAATTGCTAGGCAATTCTTTTTTTTTTTAATGAATATTTTATTTTCCATTTCCATAACATATAATCACATGTATATTATTACATAGACAATGTCATATTGTGAGAGAAGACAATATACATGTGCAATCATATTGCTTTAAAACCAAGCCTAGTATACTTCCCCCCTCCCCCACGAGCCCCCACAACCTACCCCCCCTGACTTCCCAGAACCCGTACACGGTATAGATATTTAAAAACCACAGTCTAAGATATATTGATAAAAAAAAGAATAAAAATAAGAAGTTAATAACATCTTTGCGTTGAACTTAGCTCCTCCTTGCTAAACTGACTTTAAACAATTTAAATCATTCCTAATCTTAAGCATAGACTATCTGGAATTTCTTAGTCCCATATTTATTTTGTATATAATCGATCCATTTTCTCCAGTCTCGTTTATATCTCTCATTTGAATGGTCTTTAAGATATGCAGATATTTTAGCCATCTCAGCTAAATTTGTGACTTTCAGTGTCCATTCTTCCAGTGTCCAAATCTTCCTTCTTCCAGTATTGCGCCACCAACAGTCTTGCTGCCGTTATTAAATGCAAAATCAGGTTAACCTCTACCGCTGTACAGTCAGTAATTATACCTAACAAGAATAACTGAGGAGTAAATTTTATTCTTTTTTAAAGAATATTTTGTATAATCCACCATATTTTTATCCAAAATGTCTAGGCAATTCTTTTTAAAAGCATCTGAATTGTCATTTAGTTCAGGGATATAAGAGATAACTACATTGAAACAAATGCTATTTATCAGTTTAGGCATCTTTTGATAACCTACATAAAATGTATTGATTTCTTCATTGATTAATTTTGAAATAGATCTCTATTACGAATGGGCTTGAATAAAACTGCATACCTTAGTAACTGTCAATAGAAGTATTTAGTTTCTATAGGAAGATGGTAAATATTCTAAATTCTAATGTCAAGTTAAAAAATACTTTGATTGAATGAATGTGGCTTAAAATCCTATCATAGCACATTGTCGGCCATTACTCCTTTTACATTACTGGGTTTCTAAATATTTTATAAAGACTTTTAAAAGTATGCATAAATACCATTTGTGTTTATAAGAACTGAATAGACACAATACACAGTTATTTCAACCACAGGTAGTATGCATAAGGCTTGTTGCACATCAACAGAAAATACATTCTTCCCAAGTGAATGAAACTACTGATAATGCTACAGTACAATTCATGGTGCTTAGGAGAAGGTAGTGAAAGATGCATATAATATATTTATAATAAAATAGCAGAATAATAGAATTGAAAGGGACCTTGAAAGTTTTCTAGTCTAACCCCCTGCTTAAGCAGGAAACCCTGTACCATTTCAGACAAATGGTTGTCCAATCTCTTCTTAAAACCTCTAGTGTTGGAGTACTCACAACTTCTCGACGCAAGTCATTCCACTGGTTAATTGTTCTGTTAGGAAACTTCTTAGTTCTAGGCTCTTCTCTCCTTGATTAATTTCCATCCATTGCTTCTTGTTCTGTGTTCAGGTGCTTTGGAGAATAGGTTGACTTTTTCTTTGTGGCAGCCCCTTAGAGATTGGAACAGTGTATCATGTCACCCCAATCCTTCTTTTTATTAAATTAAACATAACCAATTACTACAACTATTCTTCATGTTTTAGCCCCTAGTCCGCTAATCATCTCTTCTCTGCATGTTTTCTAGAGCCTCAACATCTTTTTTATATCGTGGAGACCCAAACTGTATGTAATATTCTAAAGTGTGATCTTAGGAAAACACTATAAAGTGTTTGTAATGGCTCCTCTCCTAACTTGAGAAAGTAAAGACTCTTGAAACGGATTGTTTCAAAAGGAACCTTTAATCAAGCAGGATGGAAACCATTAGAAGCAAAGCAGCATCTGAAAACCTTTAGGCCATTCAAATGGGATTAAGCTGATAATGGCCCCTCCCTTTTGTCCGAATGCAGATTCTGACCAATACACAAGTGTGAAGATGTTTCCTTAACTCTTCTGCCCTGGGAGTCAATAAAGCACACGTTTCCATGGCTGTCTCTAGTTAGACATCAAAGTTATATATCCCCCATGGCTACCATCCCTCCAGAGATGTTAGGACCTTCAGTCTCCCGGTGACAGGAAACCAGTTGTAAAGTTGTAAAACTCAGTTGTTTCAAATGTAGCTAATGATTTAACTCTGAAGCTCCCCTCCTCCCAATGGAATGGCAGTATCACTTTTAGGGATCTGACAGTGCTTTTATTTGAAACTTTGTCACTGAGTTTGAACTGTTTCATTCCATTAGCTCTATGAAGACAGAAAGACAGAGAGACAGAAAGAACCCAACTGCAAATGAAAGGAGTTAAATATACAAATGTCAGTGGCAAAACAACATTTCGGGTGGTGTGCATATAAAATGGTAAAAGAAAGCATATAAATAAAAATGAATAAAAAATATACAAAAATATCTGGCCAAACTAAAGATTGATTCAAAATTAATTTCATAGTATACATATGATGACTAATTTGCAAACCAATCATATGTAAAATTCAGAAATAAATTAGTTTGAATTATGTCTCTATGAGAAAATAAAACTTATTACACTAAAACAATTAAGAATGGTTAAAAGCCATTTTAAGAGCAAAGTAACCACTAGATGGCACCAATCAACTATTATTTCATAGAAATACTAGGAAGATTTAAGTCAGTTTGTCATTACTGATTATTCATTTGCATTCATATTAGTTACTAATGCAATTCACATTTCATTTGCTGATAATTTTAATACATATTCCAAACTGACAAGGACTACTTTCATCATACTGGTGAATCAATACACTGCAAATAAATAGCAATTATTTTAAGAATAACTGATTCTCTATCATAATAAATTCACATTTCGTATTTATCAATCTACTTATATGAGTGTTTTCCATTGCAGTATTTTGTAAAACTACTACACAATATGTTAAAAATTAGGCACGTTTGCACAAAACCATCATTCTATACCAAGATCAATACTTGAATAACAAGGTTTGCAGGGAGAGATTCAAGGCCATAGTTCTTGATGCCCTCATTTTATTACATCTTTTAGAATAACTGCACTTGTAGCAGAAAAACAGCATCTACTAACTATAATATTCAAGATGTGTATGGCTATCTTTCCAGTTTCAAATCTATGGATGGTAAAGACTGAAGTGTATGTTATATCTCTCTGGCATGAGAAATTGACTACTGTACTTAGTCATTATATAAGACCAATCTGGTTTCAGGCTGTTGTATAATCTACTCCTCATATAAAGACTATTCTGTACAATGGAGCTTACAGTTTAATTGTTTAAGGATTTGGCCTAATAGAAAATGATCCCAGAATCATTTTTAAGCTCTCATGAATTCAGCAAAGCTACAGGTAGTCTTTGTTTAACAACCACAATTGGAACCAGCACCTCTATTGCTAAGCAACATGGTCCTTTAAGCAAGATTGTAATGGGCATGATCTCATTTCTATCATGGTCATTAAGTGAGTTCAGTGATATGTGTTGAGGTTTATGGCTGGTGAGGCACTGACACAGGTGTTTCAATTTTTTTTAGACTTGTGGACTTCAACTCCCAGAATTCTACAGCCAGGCATGCTCAGTTCCGATTTAAAGCAACAGCATTTGTTTTTCTCCTTTGCGAAATAAGTTTTTCTTCATTCTTTTTCTCCTCCCTCCCCCTCCTTCCTCCCTTTCTCTCTCCCTCCCCCCTCTCTTAAACAGACACACGCACACAGAGAAGTTGGATCCCTCATTCACTCTCAAACAAACACAAACACAGAAGTTGAATTGGATATATTTTCCAATGGCTTGAAAGCAGCTCCTCTGCCATACCCCCCCCATTCCCCTGCTGCCTTCCAATCCGAGTCTTTGATTGCAGGTGGAGCCACGTTGCCCTTCCAAACTTATAATCAGTGAAGCTGGGCTTAAATACTTTTATCCAGCTGTGTGTGTGTGTGTGTGTGTGTGTGTGTGTGTGTTTGGAAAGGCAATGTGGCTCTGCATGCAATCAAACTTTTTGAATTCCTCCCCCCTCTCCACACACACCTTTTCCAGCTGTTTCAGAGAAGATTTCAACTTTGCTCTTGCCTGCCATCATGAAAAGAAAAAAAATGTAAAAGGAAAAAGGCATGAGTTCTGAGGTCAGACTGAGCTAGCTGCTCCCAGAGCCTCTAAAAAGCCTCTAAAAAATGCCCCCTACAGAAGGCAGGAGGACGTACCTCATCTACATAAGGAATTTTTGGGCTTTTAACCCTTGCTTAGCTCTGCTCGAGTGATCATAAAATCAGACTAGATGAGGCACATCGTTCTCCTGCCGCCCCCTGTAGTGGGCACTTTTTTAGAGGCTTTTTTACAGTTAAGCACTAAGCAGAGTCATCCACTGTGACTCTGGCAGCAACTAGCTCAGCCTTTTTCCTTTTACATTTTTTTTCTTTTCATGATGACAGTGGTGAGGCTCTGCCTCCCCTGCATCCCCTGACTGCATGTCCCTGAGTGAGTTAACATGTAGTTCAGAGGTAGTATTCTGCCCAGTTCATCCGAACTAGTAGTGGAAATCGCGGGTGGGCCTGCCCACACACCTCGGCTCTATGCTGTCCCATTTAGGCACTTTTTTTAGCCAAATAGTATGCTCACCCTAACCCTACATTCCAATAGGAAGGTAAGTGAATACCATCCTTGATGTGGTTGCAATTTGCAATTTTACTGCCATTGACTGCTCAGAGGCTAGCTGCGAAACACACAAGTGTGATCAAATGTCCACAGGATACTAGCAAGCAGTGATGGGATTTCAGCCAGTTTGCACTGGTTCGGCAGAACCAGTAGCTTATTTTTTATAGATTTTGGCGAACCGGTTATGATAAAGCTGTGTTTATGAAACACAACTAGTTTTCATTCAACTTCCTTCCAAGCGGGAGGGATACCCTCCCCCAAAGTCCAAGAATGGAATAATGGAAACCAAATGGAAATGCAAGAAGAAGTGAGAGGGGAACGAAAAGGCTAGGAGAATTACTGAATTACTCATCTAACAACTGCTACTACTGCGGCGGCTGTTTTCTTTTGCCTTCACCAGCTATGCTTTTTTTCTCTGCCTCTCCCCCCTGCCTCATGTCTACATAGGAATTATAGAGATAGCTCGGGAGGAGGAGAATGGGCAGAAGTAGCCCATTCCTTCAGCTAATCACCCTCAAAGTTTTCAAGGATTAAGAGGTGCTGTGATGTCATGCTGACTCTTTGGATGAGTGAGG
This sequence comes from Thamnophis elegans, assembly GCF_009769535.1. Taxonomy (NCBI): domain Eukaryota; kingdom Metazoa; phylum Chordata; class Lepidosauria; order Squamata; family Natricidae; genus Thamnophis; species Thamnophis elegans. The sequence goes on from NC_045547.1 coordinate 56,320,171, forward strand.
AGTTCTGTGCACAGCACACATTCCGACAGAAGTGAATTCAGAGATCAACTACAGTAGATTCTGTTCACACCACGCCCAGTGATTGATTACCAATTCCTGCAGGATTCTCATAATCTGTCATTGTACTTTGGAATCCACTTCCCTTCTTACCTGGCTGCATTCAATCCTAGAGTGAAAATGCCACTCACAGCATTTGGGGAGCTGACACTTCCCCCACTTCACAAAAATGCATGTGCAGAGGGTTTGGGAGGCCTGCAAAGTGCTCCTGGAGGCTGGGGAGGGCAAAAATGAGTGAAAAATGGACTGGTTTTTGCTCATTTTTGCATCCCCCAGCCCCCAGGACCAGTGTGAGCAGAAAAGTATAGTGTTTGAGCAGCACATTTTCATGCCTGAACACCTGAATTTTTTCACAGATGTCAGCGACGGGCCCAGCTGGAAACTGCTGCATGGCATTTTCTTGTCACATGCATGGCTGCACAGCCGCGCAACCGTGAAGCTGCGCAACCACGAAGCTTAGAGAGAACATAGTCCAGGACCACTCTACAAGCCTCCTAAAGGCTATGCGTGCCTTTTTTTGGCAAAAAAATGGGCCCATTTTTGCAAAAAAAAATTCCTTCTTTTTGCCCCCCCCCCCCGCTCCCCTCAGCCTGCAGGAGCACTTTGCAGGTCTCTCAAACTCTTTGCATGCCCTGTTTTTTTACAAAAAATGAGATGTGCAGAGGGTTTGGAAAGTATGCATTTTTAATTTACCTCTTCAAAATCTTGGGGTGTCTTATACTCTGAAAAATACGGCAACTATAACGAAAAAAGAATGTTGGAAAACGAGAACAACAGATGCTTTCCCAGCAAGTCTTTATGAACTGCCCCAATAAACAAAATAGAGTCCCCCTCAGATCTACTATAGTGCTACAAAATACTCCTACCTACAACCAGGCTAGCTTCCTGACCCTAACCTCAAACAGCATGGTCACATCATCCACACAATTTTTGACAAAACTGCAAAGTTTAAATGTGGCTCCTGACAAGATCGTGGTCTCCTTTAATGTAGTGTCCCTATTTACATCCAGTAATATCCAGCTATTCCAGTACTGCCAACATACCTTCTTCACCTTCAAAAAGGAAAAATATGAGCAAATAAAAGGGACAGTGGGATCCCCAATATAGCAATAGCAATAGCAGTTAGACTTATATACTGCTTCATAGGGCTTTCAGCCCTCTCTAAGCGGTTTTACAGAGTCAGCATATTGCCCCCAACAACAATCCGGGTCCTCATTTTACCCACCTCGGAAGGATGGAAGGCTGAGTCAACCCTGAGCCGGTGAGATTTGAACAGCCGAACTGCAGAACTGCAGTCAGCTGAAGTAGCCTGCAGTGCTGCATTTAACCACTGCGCCACCTCGGCTCTGATGAGTCATTGCAGAAACTGTCCTGTGTGGACTGGAACACCATGCATTTTAAAACTTTAGTTTCAATAGTAACCATCCACTGTCACGCAAAAAGTGTTGTGTCATAACACTATATGGCAGGATGAGAATCCACTATAGCAACCAGCAAGCTAAACCCACTGTAGCACCTGGCACACAAGGGAAGGTACCTATGTGAAAATTCAGGCAGAATGGTATAAGCATTTATTACAAGATGCTTGCACAACATACAAAGAAAAGAAATGACGAAAGAACGTATAAGACCATCTATAAGGCACACCCTTCCATACATTAAAAACATTTAGGAAGCAATAGAACACAGCTTCCAAAAACTACAAGTGGCATCACACACCTCCCAGAAGCTACTACACTGGACAAATCATGCATTGCAAAGATCACTTGGAGGTGGGGGGAGATACTTCTAATAATCTATTGGATCCCCTGCATGGATTGCCTCTGTCACTATGTAAGGTAGACAGAAAGCTAACCACCAGATTGCAAGAACACAAGCAAGTGGTCAGACAAGGAGACCCAATTTCATTGGTGGCCTCATATTGCAATGAACAAAAACATATATTCAATTTCACACCTACTAAGATTGTTGATCATGCAGGTGTTTGCAGAATTTAAAAGAATTCTGGAGACGAGGTTCGGAGTAGAGTAATAAAATTCTCTTTATTATCAAAAATCAAAGCTAATTTGAAAACGGTTTGCAAAGCGTTGGTGGGTCTCACCCTGACTTCACCTGAGTCACAAAGGAGAGCCACACCCACAATGAAAGTGAGACAGCAGTTATACCCTCCCTAACTCCTCCTACTCCCATATCAGCTAGCCTGATCGGGGCGGTCACAAACCAGTCAGCAATAGTAACGCCCTAACTATTACCTTATATAGAATTATGACATTTAACCAATCAACTTCTAACATTGTTTTTCTTTAACCAATTAAATGATTACACAGTTTTCTTCTAAAACTCTCTCTTGGCTCCCTCTAGTGTTCATACAAAATATTAACTCTTTTTCAATTTTATTCCATCAATTCCCCCATCTCTTATATGGCAATTTTCTTAATATTTTCCCTTATTTCTTTCAACCTTTCTCTTTCTATTATTGCACTTTCCATAGGGAATGTATTCATGCTTTCCAATAATTGGATCTGATCCCCAATTTCTTTTAATACCATCATTGACTTTTCATGTTGCTGAGCTTGTATTATGCTTCCCACCGTGGAGGTGACAACATTTCTTATTATGGGAATTAAACATGGTAGCATCATTAATCCAATAAAAATTATACCAACCATGAACAATGCTTGTTTCCAATTTCTAAAAATGCCCCCCTAAAAAGCCCCCACCATCCAAATTGAATCCCCGCCATATCTGGTCAGGATTATAAGTTAATTGCCGCATCTCTGCAGTTAACTGCTTCACAACGGCCCCAGTTTCATCAATTTGTAAACAACAGTTAGATAGATTAAATTTTCCACATACACCCCCTTCCTTGTGGATTCTTTCTAAAACCTATCTTAGGCAAGCCTGCCCATAAAGTAACGTTAAGGCGAACTGGAGTGTTGGGATTATAACATACAGTTTTTCCCTTTAGAGTACACAAACTGTACATCGTTTTGTTGTGAAGGCAATCCATTTTAGTAGGTTTACATCCCTGGGGTGGATGCGTATGATATATTAAGGTGTTGATAGTACGTTCACCCACCTTAGCCTTGGTAATGCAGGGTGAACAGTTCTCTGACTCAACCTTAGTTGCAGCAGTTGGAACCCTTTTAGTTCAAGAAGGGCTTTTATTGTACCAACTGGGTTCCCATAATACTTTACACATCCCACTCCATCCTAATTGCATGTTTTGACTCTTATTATTATTATTACAGAGAAATTGTATATCTCCAGGGCTTTCTTCTGAAATTTTGCAGCTACTAGACCATAAAATTTTATCAATCCAATAACACCTTGGGTCTCCATTATCTAAATCTTTCTTAGTTGCATTTTTACATATTTCGAAAAGTCCCTTTCTCCACCCGTCATTTTGATTCTCACATGACCAGGCCAATCCTCTCTTAGTTTGTTTTGCCATTACTTCTAATGTTAGATTGCATCCCTCATGTGTCATTTTCGAATATTGGAATTCTCCTTTCTGTAGTCCTCCTCCTTTTATACAAATGGTGTTTACAGGTGAGTTTATGAATTTCTTCGCATGATGGTGAAAACTTATCTCTCTTTTTGAGCGATTCTGTTTAGAGGGAGGTCCATAGAAATCCTCTACTATTCCCTCCTTGTTTTGATATTCACATGCTCCCCACACCACCAAAAGTAACATACCCATCATTATTGTCATGCCTAGAAAATGCAACAGGAAATACTTGCAAGATGGTCGAGGAGCCCAATAGTCCCAAAATCCCGTTTCCTGCCCAGGTAACAGTCCTCTCATGGAAGGGCATCGTGGTTTCATCTTCTTTAGGGCCCGGCGGCGTGATAATTGTCAGAAAAGGGATTATCAAGCGCTCTCTGTACTGTTGGGGTAATACGGAGGTCTGTGGTGAGAGCAGTTGAAGATAGACTCGGATAATAAAAATATGCCGCCAGGTATTGTTCAATCAATATAATGTCACAGGGGATCCGGCAGTGGATACAAAGTACACAGTCAATACAATGGGAATAGCAGCAAGCTTCACACGGACAAGAACAGAACCAGCACATTGGTCACAAGCCAAGAACTCACGGGCCTTTTCCTTTAGAAGAATTACTGCCTTTTCAACACCAACTTCAATGGCTCCTTCTGAAAGGCCTTCCAAGTTTCCGACTCCTCCAAGTTGGCTCTCTTCGCTCTGGTGTAGTGGGTCCAGCCTTTTTCTTCCGTCCGGATGGCAGTGTCTGTGGTCAGCAACACCAGGAATGGTCCATCCCACTTCGGCTTTAGGGAATCGTCCTTCCAAGTTTTTATCCACACCTGGTCTCCCACTTCAATGGAATGTACTTTGAAGCTCAATGGAGGAGTCTGTATTAAATAGCCCGCTTTCCTGAAAGAGTCAAAAGTCTGGGACAGTATTTGCAAGTATTGTATCAATCCTTTGTCTTTACTAGGTAAATTCCCCATTCGTATCCCAGCATTCCTTAGTGGCATTCCAAATAACATTTCATAAGGTGAGACTCCCACATCCCTCCTGGGTTGTGTTCTTATTCTAAATAAGGCTATCGGCAACGCTTTTATCCAATTCACTCCTGTTTCCAAATACAATTTTGTCAACATTGTTTTAATCTTTCCATTCATATTTTCCACCTTCCCACTAGAGGGCGGATGCCATGGACTGTGTAAGTCCCATTTTATTCCCAATACGTTAGCCACTCCTTGAGTAATTTTCCCCGTGAAGTGTCTTCCCTGGTCACTATCAACTCTCTGAACAATCCCATATCTTGGTATAATATGTTCTAATAATAATCTAACAACAGTTCTAGCAGTTTCATCAAAACATGGGTAGGCTTCTACCCATCCTGTCAAATGATCTATAATAACTAACAAATATTTATATCTTCCCACTTGTGGCATTTCGGTGAAGTCTATTTGTATATTTTGGAAAGGATAGAGCGCTAAAGGCCTCCCTCCCTTTTGTTTTTCCCTTAATTGATTTCTATTTACCCTTTGACAAATTATACATTTTTGAGTTACTTGTTGTGCTGCCGTATAGACTTTTACTCCTGCATATTTTTTTAATACTTCATCAATCAAGGCTTGAGTTCCCCAATGACTCCCCTCGTGTAGTCTTTCAAAGATTTGTCTCATGAGGGGGTAATTGAGAATTTGTCTCCCATCTGGTAACCACCATTTCCCATCTTCATCTTTCGTTCCCCCCATCTGTTTAATTTTGTTTTCCTCTTTCTCATTAAAAATTGGTATCTCCTTCATTTCAAATACATGGGGAATCATAATTTTAATTTGTTCAATAACTTCATTCATACCAGCTTCTTTAGCTTCCTGGTCTGCCAACCTGTTTCCCTTCTTCTCAACCTCATCTCCCTTTTGGTGTGCTCTCAAATGCACTACAGCAATTCTATGGGGCAGGGCAAGGGCTGATAACACCTTCTCGATTAATTGCTGGTGGATCAGGTCCTTTCCCTGACTTGTCACATATCCCCTTTCCCTCCAAATCTTCCCAAAGGTCTGCACCACTCCAAACGCATATTTAGAGTCGGTGTAAATCGTTAAATTTGATTTTTCCCCCAATATGAGAGCTCTTTTCAAGGCATACAATTCGGCTGCCTGTGCAGACCAATGGTTTGGCAATCTCCCCCCTTCTAGAAGAGCCCATGTGCCCTCCTGGATTATAGCGTATCCATTTTGTCTTTTCCCTTCTACCACTCGTGAAGAACCATCAATGTACCATCTTTCTCCTTTTTCCAAAGGGGTATCCTGTAAATCTGGCCTGATTTTTGTTTCTAAATCTACTATTTCACTACACCAGTGTTCAATTTCTTCACTTTCAGATGAACTGGTTTTATTGAGGAATTGGGCTGGATTCAATGCTGAGTCAGTTGTCAGGACTAAGTCAGCATGATCCAGTAACATCCCCTCATATTTTAGCAACCTTGAATCAGTCAACCACCTCCCAGCTTTTTGTTTCAACAATGTTCTCACTTGATGTGGGCTGCTTACAATTAGTGCCCCTCCCATTGTGATTTTCTCACTCTTCTTTACTAATAACGCTACTGCTGCTATGGCTTGAATACATGTGGGCCATCCTTGAGCTACAGGGTCAAGGTTTTCGGACAAATATACTACTGGTTTCTTTTGCCCTGCCCAACTTTGTGTCAAAATCCCCAGGGCTGTCCCTAACTTAAACTTTTCTAAGGTCTGTTCTAATACTTGTCCAAACAAATTTGGAGATTCTGTAAACCCTTGAGGCAACACTGTCCATTGATACTGCTGTTTCCTCCCAGTGAAAGGATTCTCCCATTCGAATGCAAATAGAGCCCTACTGTCTTTGTCTTACTACCTCACTATTGGGTTTCAATTTTATCTTTAGAGGCTCTATCTCTAACCAGCCCCTATTTCCCGGTTGCACCCACACTAAAGGGTCAATCTTTTGTTCTTTCTCTTCTGTTAGAACATAAACTGTTTCACTTTTGTCAAAGCTTATTGTAATTCCCAAGGCAGACATCAGGTCTCTTCCCATGATGTTAATTCCTGCTTCAGGCACATACAATAATTTTAGAGTCCGGATCTCATTTTTCCCATATCTTATTTTCACTGGTTCTAACTGCTTCACATTAAAAGCTTCCCCCTTTACCCCACTAACTTTTATTTTTGCTTGATCATCAATTTTTCCCTCCTTTGGCATCACACACATAGAGGTGCGAGATGCTCCAGTGTCCACTAAGAAGGTATATTCCTGGGTTCCCACCTCCAAATTTATCAAGGGCTCCCGGCGGGAACTCCTAATGAAGGGCCCCTGACTTCCCTAATATATATCTTCATCTTCCTCCATCAATCGGTTAATTTGCTCCTCCCCGGCCAGAGTGGGACATTCTCTCTTAAAATGTCCTGTCTTGCCACAATGGAAGCAAGTTCCTCTTTCTCCCATTGTTCCCCTTCTCATCATTCCTCGGTTAACTCCGCCTCTGCCTCTCATTCCGAGCTTCCCTCTAAGTCCGGTATCGTCTCTCCCTCGTCCGTGTGGCACCCAGCCCCGCCCCCTTCCTTGCTCGGGCTGTGTTTGCATAGCCCCCCTTACTGCTATAGCCATCATTTGACTTGTCCTCTGTCCGTCCCTTTTCACTTTTTCCTCTTCCCTATTCACATATATTTTCTGCGCTTCCTTTAACAAAACTTCTAAAGATTCTGTAGCCCAATTCTCTCTCTTTTGTAATTTCCTTGTGTTGAATACCAGCGCGGGAAATACAAGCGCGGGGATTGGGACTCCCTTTTGATTGGTTCCCGGGCGGAGCCGGTTCAATACTCGCCCTGATTGGTCGAGCTACTCGACGCCCCATTGGCTCCTCCCTAAAACCCGGAGGTATAAATGTTGGCGAACTACGCCACAGTTGGAAGTCACTCTATTTTAATAAAGGTTGTTATCTTATATACCCGCTTGTCGCGTCCTTTCCATCCGCTCCAAGATGTAAAACTGGCGACGAGGGTGGGATTAAGATTCTCGCGACTACGGAGAAGAACGAGCCATCTGCCACCGCGTCTGAACCAGCACGAACGCTATCTTCAGGCTGAGAACTGAGAATTTTTTTTCTCTCCGCCCTCTTCCTCCCCCCCCTCTCTGGCTCCACACCTCGATGGCAACAGCGCTTCCTCCTTTTGCGCCATTCGGATCCGCCGGAGATTCATGGGACGGCTTTATGGAGCGTTTCGAGTGCTATTTAATCGCATCGAAGAACCAGGCACAGACCGACGAGGAGAAATGCAGCTTCTTCTTGTCTTGCTGTGAGCCTTCCATGTTCGCCTCTGCAAGAGCCCTGGCTGCCCCGAGGCCAGCCTATAAACTTGGGTGGGACGAGCTGATGTCCAGGCTGAGGAACCACTACGCTCCCTCACCCTCTCTGATTGCACGCCGCTTCACCTTCCGCCGCCGAGTACAGAAGCCCAACGAATCCATCAGCCAGTTTCTAGAGGTTTTGCGCACAGTGGCTGCCCAGTGCGATTTTGCAGACCTGGAGGAGAACCTCGTGGAGCAGTTTGTATGCGGGGTCCGCGACGTGCATTTGCGCAGCCGCATGCTCCGGAACCACAAAATCACTCTGGTGCAGGCCGTGGAGACCGCGCGAGCAGCGGAGCTCTCCGAACAATCTACGGCCGATATCGAACGCCTCCAACTGAAGCCCCCCGCGCAAACCGTCGCGGGGCCTTCTCCCCAGACGAACCTCGTCGACGACCTCTCTCCTGAGGAAGACGAGGAGGAGGAAACCGTCGGACAAATGAGGACGCGGCCGAAGCGGAGGCCACACCAGCAACCACCGACGCCCGCTCAGCCAGTCTCAAACGCACCTTGCCGCGGATGCGGCGGCCGCCACAGCCGCGCATCCTGCCCGTTCCGTTCCGCCGTCTGCCGCCGCTGCCGAGGAGAAGGACACCTCGCCAGGGTCTGCCGGGCTCTCGTGCCAGCCCCATCGTTCTTGCAGCCAAGCGACCAGCGCCAGCCACCGCAACGCCGCCAACAGCCACGTCCCGCAGGGCGAGCTGAGGACTGCCATTCAACCTACCAGCCCTCCAGCGCCGACTGCGTGGTCTATCAGGCTTCCCACGTTCCCGCCGGCAATCGCAAAATCAGCACTGCCGTCCGACTTGAAGGTCAGCTTTGCCGAATGGAGGTGGACTCCGGGTCTTCCCGTTCTCTTCTATCTTGGGCCCTGTTTTCCCGTCTTTGTCCCGGGGTTCCCCTGAGCCAATTGCGCCCCGTCGGGGTCTCCCTTCTAGACTATCAGGGAAATGGGATTCCCACGGCAGGAATATTCCACATCCAGGTGGAATACGGAGACTTTAAGGGGAAACTCCCAGTTCTAATCGTCAGAAACGATCTGCCCGCTCTCCTTGGGTTGGATTGGTTTCCCGCCTTGGGCCTCACCATAGAGGGGGTGCACAGGGTAGTCCCCCTCACCGTAGATAGCGTTCTAGATGAGTTCGCAGATGTGTTCGATGGGAAATTGGGCTGTTATAAGGGCACCCCCATTTCCCTCTGCCTCGATCCCCAGGTCGCTCCCATTAGGCTGAAGGCACGTAGGGTCCCCTTCGCATTGAGAGCAAAGGTAGACGCTGAACTTGATAAGCTTATAGAGCAAGGGGTAATCGAGCCCGTGGATCACGCCCGTTGGGAAACCCCCGTAGTCCTCCCGGTCAAACCCGACGGATCGGTGAGGATATGTGCCGACTATAAGTCGACCATCAATTTGGCCCTGCAGGCAAATCCATATCCGGTCCCCGTAGTGCAACACCTACTCCACTCCTTAGGGCAAGGCCGCATTTTCGCCAAACTAGATATGGCTCAGGCTTACCAGCAGCTCCCCGTAGACGACGATGCGGCTACAGCCCAGACCATCGTCACCCACCGCGGGGCCTTCCGTTGCCGCCGCCTCCAATTCGGCGTTTCGGTCGCCCCGGGGATTTTTCAGAGCCTTATGGAGCGGTTGCTCCACGGGCTCCCAGGCGTCGTTCCTTACTTTGACGACGTTCTGGTCGCAGCCCCTAGCCACTCGGAACTCCTAAAAATACTGCGGGAGGTTCTCACACGTTTTAAGGAGGCAGGATTGAAACTAAAGCGCAGCAAATGCGAAATTGCTGTTCCCAAAGTAGAATTTTTGGGGTTCCTCATTGATGCCCAAGGCATCCACCCCGCTCCTTCTAAAGTTACCGCCATTAAAAACGCACCTATACCCACCTCTAGGGCGGAATTGCAGGCGTTCCTGGGGCTTTTAAATTTCTATGCCCCTTTTATTCCCCATAAGGCGTCGCTGGCCGAGCCGCTACACCGACTGCTTGACCGGTCAGCGACCTGGAAATGGGGTAGCCGTGAAGCGTACGCGTTCGCGGCTATAAAAGACACTTTGATTTCGTCAGCAGTCCTAATCCAATATAGCGATAGGATGCCCCTAGTTCTGACTTGCGACGCCTCTCCATATGGCATAGGGGCGGTCCTGAGCCATGTCCTCCCGAATGGTTCAGAGGCCCCCATAGCTTTCTATTCCCGGACACTCTCCTCTACGGAGCGGAACTACAGCCAAATTGATAAAGAAGCCCTGGCTGCAGTGTCCGGTACTAAGCGTTTTCATGACTACCTCTATGGTAGGAATTTCACCCTTGTCACAGACCACAAGCCGCTCCTGGGGCTACTGGCAGGCGACAAGCCAACCCCTTCCATTTTGTCTCCCCGCATGACACGCTGGACGGAGTTTCTAACGGCATACTCGTATACGCTGTTATACCGTCCGGGGAAGCAGCTAGGGCACGCAGACGCCCTGAGCCGTTGCCCTTTGCCAGAGACGGACACAGCCCATGTGCCTGCTCTTTCTATTTTGTCCATCGCCGAATCCGACCTCCCCGTCTCTGCCGCGGACGTCGCAGCTTGCACAAAGGCTGACCCCATCTTATCCCAAGTAGCTTCATGGGTTTTGAGGGGTTGGCCCATGGAAAAGGTAGCGGAAGGATTCCGACCATTTAAAGCGCGACAAGCCGAACTCGCCCTTCACGGGGGTTGTCTTGTCTGGGGGGATAGGGTAGTGATCCCCACAGCCTTGCGGGCACGAATTCTGCCCGCACTCCACAAAAACCACCCCGGCATAGCGAGAATGAAAGCCCTAGCCCGTAGTTACGTGTGGTGGCCCTTGCTAGATTCGGAAATTGCAGACTACGTAGGCCGATGCAAGATCTGCCAAAACTCTAGGCCGAATTCCCCCACAGCCGCCCCTCGGGAATGGGAAATCCCTAGAGGTCCATGGTCCCGTTTACACATTGACTTTGCCGGCCCCTTCCACGGCCGAAACTTTATGATAGTAGTTGATGCTTACTCCAAGTGGGTGGAGCTGGTAATCATGACCTCCACCACAGCAGAGAGCACAGTGAGGGCCCTTCGTAAGATGTTCGCCACCCATGGGTTACCGGATGTGATAGTCTCAGATAATGGGCCCCAGTTTACCTCCACCACGTTCCAAGAATTCCTGGCCGAACAAGGAATCAGACATGCTGCCATAGCCCCGTATCATCCAGCTAGTAACGGCCGGGCGGAGCGCGCAGTTCGCTCAGCCAAGGAAGCTTTGGGCCGCATGGACCAGGGCGACTGGCAAGAAAGAGTGGCGGCTTACCTCTTGAGCCAGCACTCCATACCCTGCCCAACGACCAATAAAAGTCCTGCGGAGCTCTTGATGGGTAGGAGATTGCGAACCCCCCTAGATAGGCTCCATCCACTTTATGCAGGGGATCTGCCGAGCAACCTGGGGGCCCTCCCTTCACACGCGTTTAAGTTAGGGGATCCTGTATGGGCCCGCTCCTTTTCTGGGGGCCCACGGTGGGTTCCCGCAACCATCACAGCTGTGACCGGCCCCTGTTCCTTCAGGGTCGGCATGGCCGACGGAACACAATGGAGGCGCCACGTGGACCAGTTAAGGCGACGCCTCCCCGCGGAAACAGACGGTCCGAGCCTCTCAGACACCCGCTCTCAGCAGGAGCCACCCTCGATGACCTTTCCCCCATTGGACCGCCTCCACCCGGGGAACGGGGGACAAGCCGATACGAACTTTTCGGACAGATGTGCCTCACCCGGCTATTCCCTTCCCCGAAGTCCTTATCGAGACTCTGAACCTACACCCCGACCCGACTGCACGGGGCCATTGTTGGACACTCCTGTTGCCACGGAGGCACCACCCCGGACCAATGAACATCGGGCACGGGTTTCGGGGCCAGCGCCATCTCACGGGGCCGCGTCGCAGATCCATCGCCCCGTCTCGGATACACCTCCGCCGGCGGTTCCCCCCCCGACGACACCCGCCGGGGAGCCACGAAGGTCCGGACGAGAACGTCATCGTCCCGCCTACTTACAAGACTATGTTTGCCCTTCCTAAGGGAACTCTTGACTAGGGGGGAGGGGTGTTGAATACCAGCGCGGGAAATACAAGCGCGGGGATTGGGACTCCCTTTTGATTGGTTCCCGGGCGGAGCCGGTTCAATACTCGCCCTGATTGGTCGAGCTACTCGACGCCCCATTGGCTCCTCCCTAAAACCCGGAGGTATAAATGTTGGCGAACTACGCCACAGTTGGAAGTCACTCTATTTTAATAAAGGTTGTTATCTTATATACCCGCTTGTCGCGTCCTTTCCATCCGCTCCAAGATGTAAAACCTTGCAATGTCTGGCCATGCTTTAGTTACAAATTGAATTTTAACTATCTGTACATTTAGGGCATCGTCAGGATCCGCCCCCGCATACTTTTGCATTCCGTCCTTGAGACGTTGCAAAAATGTAGCTGGTGCTTCTTCCTTTCCCTGCTCTATATCCATGGCTTTAGCCATGTTCTGAGTTCTTGGTATTGCTTCCCTCATCCCCTTTATAATTATTGATCTTAAATCTTGCATGTTTCTTCTCCCCTCTGCTTCATTATTATTCCAATTTGGCTTTACCAGGGGATATTTAGTATCTCCTCTATCTTGATTCCCTCCCGCCACCACAGGGTTTTCTCTTTCCCACACTGCCATGGCGGCTACTCTGATTAAATTTCTCTCTTTGGGGCTAAACAAAATACCCATTATATTTTGTATTTCTTCCCAAGTATATATGTTAGGTCCTAATAGGGAATCCAATTGATCGCTAGCTGTTAATGGATCCTCAATGAAGTTTTTCATTTCCTTTTTAAATGCCCGAACCTCCGTTGCCCTTAGCGGTTCGTGTACATATGTTATAATTGGGGCCCCTTGGGCATTTACTCCATTCGGGGGTCTCTCTTAGAGGAAATTGCTTAACCTGTTCCTCTTCACCCAATTGGTTTATTAAATTCTTCCTTGCACTATCCAATTTGTCCTTAGAAAAACCTGTTTTCTCATCAACCCCCGGAGAGTATGGCATTAAGGACGGGATGGGGGGTGTGTTGCAATTAGGAGTCCAAACTGGGTTCTCCCCTCCCTGTGGACTTAATACGGGCATCGGAGAACCAGGCCACTGCCCTGGGGTAAATTGGCTTATCCCTCCCTGCATTCCAGGATATAATGGGGGAGTTACTGCATTAGCCGGGTGTGGGGGATTTTGGATATGAACTGGATTATACGGAGGAGGAATATTTTTCAACAAATCCCTTTTTGGGGTTTCTTCCTCTTCTTCCTGCTCTCCGGGCTTCACCATCAGAATACGTTCTGATGGCCAAAGGTCCGGGTTCCAGAGCAGAGCATAATCTAACTCATTGTCCAAATGTTTACACTTTTTCTGTTTCACATAATCATATAGATCACGGCATTTAAAGAAATTCATAGAGCCGTCCCACGGCCACTCAACATTATCATCTTGCCACCAAATAAAACAGCATAAATTTACCATATTTTCTTCAGTCAATCCTAATCTCAAAATTTCCCGATTATAAGGTGGGGACCCCCATCCAGCCAGCATTTGGCCCAATGGGCCATTCGGGTCAATTTTAAGCTTAGGATTCTTTCTAATTTTCTTTACACACTGTGTTCCTTTCTCAGCTGAACTTGTATTTCCCCCCATCTCTCATATGGGTAGGTAGCCCTCCCTTAAGTGTGTGCTTCTGTGTCCCTCCCAGCAGCTCTTTTCAATTCCACACGTCACCGTCTCCGGATATTTACAATATCCCCATCACTCACTCCGTCCTCAAAAGGACTTATGCCCAGCCCCACTGCCAGTTCTCACATTCACACACAACCTGACCGCCCTGGGTCTTGTGCTCTGGTGTTTTCAAAACCAGTACTCACCAGGGTCCGCGCGCAGGAGTTATCCGGTCTGTCTTCAGGCTTTTTCTTATTTTATTCACTCCCCTCCTACTGTTCGTCTATGACACAATTTTTACGGGCTTCCAAAAGCTACGCAGTCCTCTGGGTGGCTCCCCTCCTCTTAAAAAAAAGGAAAGGGGTGCACCTGAGGGGGACCCCTCAGAGCCCCAACGCAGATTGGATCCCGGACGAGCCCCCAATTTGTTTGCAGAATTTAAAAGAATTCTGGAGACGAGGTTCGGAGTAGAGTAATAAAATTCTCTTTATTATCAAAAATCAAAGCTAATTTGAAAACGGTTTGCAAAGCGTTGGTGGGTCTCACCCTGACTTCACCTGAGTCACAAAGGAGAGCCACACCCACAATGAAAGTGAGACAGCAGTTATACCCTCCCTAACTCCTCCTACTCCCATATCAGCTAGCCTGATCGGGGCGGTCACAAACCAGTCAGCAATAGTAACGCCCTAACTATTACCTTATATAGAATTATGACATTTAACCAATCAACTTCTAACATTGTTTTTCTTTAACCAATTAAATGATTACACAGTTTTCTTCTAAAACTCTCTCTTGGCTCCCTCTAGTGTTCATACAAAATATTAACTCTTTTTCAATTTTATTCCATCACAGGAATAAAGATAGCCAAGGAAATGATTGAAGCCTGGGAAATGGGCCCCTTGTCAGTCAACAGGAGTGCTGCTTTACCACCAGTTTATCAGGTTACTTAGCAGACAAACACTTGGCAGCACAAGAAAACAACAGCCGGCCATCAACACACCAGTCAACCAATAGGAAGGCATCACATAGAATACAGAATAGCCAAAAGCACACATTCCGGTAGAGAGAAGTTCCCTGAGGATGGGTTCCAGTATAAGTCCGAAAGCTCAGAAGACTAAACCTTTGTTCATGGTGGCCAAACTAAGTTAGATCCTACAAGATTATATTTACCTTCATTCATAAAAGGGATCCCTTAGATCTCAGATGGGAGGCTGTTCCAAGTCTCGGTTGGTTACAGAGAAGACATGCCTCCAAGATTCTATAAAGTCGAAATATTTAAGCATTGTTGTCATTTTTCCACCATGAAACTAAATTTGTTATGAAATTTTACCAATTACAGGATTATTATTATTTATGCTTTTCACACAAAGTTGACCAGTGTCCACTGGCTATCATACTGGCTGTTTTGAATCTACAAGCATAGAATGGTAGTGCCTGACCTATTTTGGTAAATGCTTCCTATGTAAATGGAAATGAAACTTCAGAAAGTTTCTTGAATAAGATATGGGAAGAGAGAAGAGACTGCTTAGTGAAATATCAGGTTGGAATGACTCTAAGTTCGGAATACGCAAATTTCTCTATTCAAAATGTATTTATGGTGCATATTGCAGAGATTAGCAAGAAAAGTTGAGAGAAGTTAGACTTTTCTGGTTTGTTGTTCTTGTCAGATCTGCCCCAGTTTGCGCTCTCAGGAAACTAGGATTCGTGACTCCATTTAGTTAAAGCAAAGGAACTTTTACTGGAAAAAAAATGGCTGCAGCAAAGTTAGGCAGAATCTGGTGTTTTCATGCAAAATACAAAATTATTCTTTCCAACTCCTTATCTCTTCCACCCATGACCAGGATCCTGGCCAACTAATGTAATGCCAGTATGATGTCTTGAGAAACTCTTGAGGTGTAAAACTGGTAACATTCCATTCTTAGGGCAAACGGCCTTGAAGATCTTGGTACAAGCCAATTTGTTGACCTGGTCTTCTTTTGTTGTCACTTTCTCCTCTCCCATTTCCCACCACTAGATGCACAGGTGTGGATTTTTCTAAATGCCTGGCTCTTCCTCTTCCCCTTTGATGGCAGGAACCCAGCAAGGGGTCAGGCCAGCGATAGACATCTGATGCTTCCCCCCTTGGCAAGGATGTTAGTCCTGCAAAAGAAGAGAGAAAGAAAGAACAAGGGAAACCAGGATTAGATCATTTTGGTTTGCCAAGGTATTGATTGTGGAACTGTTTAAGGAGTTAGCAGCTTTAACATGTTTAAGGTCCACCCACTCTGTTTTGGAAGGGGAAAGTTTTTCCATGCCACCAGGTACTGGATCTTCCCACGTTGTTTGCAGGAATCCAAAATGTCTTTGATTTCAAAATGCTGCTCCCCTTTGATCATAAGAGGTTCAGATGGAGGTGGTAGCAATGGGCATGTGGGGGGAGCACCTCAGGTTTCAGCAGACTGCAGTGGAAAATTGGGTGAATGTGCCTGAGTGATTTCAGGAGTTTGAGTTCTAATGTGGCTGGATTAATTGGGTGTTTAATGGGAAAATGTCCAACATATTTGGGCCCTTTTTTCAAGGGTTTCCTGGATTGCAAGTACTTGCTAAATACACCAGATCTCCTACATTAAAGTTTTTAGTTTCATGCATTTTTGTCTTCTTGCTTTTCATAGGTGTCCCTTGCCTCTTCTATCAGGAGAATGGGATCTTTTGGCAGGATATAAAATGTACTTGTTTGGAGAACATTATTATGACTCAGATCACTGAATTCCTGAGCACCCAGGGAGTTCTACAAAATTGTCATTTGATCAAATGGAGCATTTTTACGAACCCAAAATGTCCCACAATTTTAGAGTCATGGCTTTTTCCTAGAATTAACAGTCTTTGGCTTTTCAGGACATACACTTTAGCTCCCACCCATGCCAAACCATTTCTCATGGTGCACTCGTCCTTATGTTTCTGGAACCATTCATCTCCCTCCAAGGCCCCTTTTAAGTGACCTCAATACCTTCTGTTTTGGCGGCTTTCACTTTCATTTGTACCCTGGTGGTTACCGCTAGTTGTGGGAAGGGATAACTGGACGGACAATTTCTGGCTTAGAGCTATTATACTGAAGCATTCTAGATAGTGCATCCGTTAGGAAGTTTCCCCCCCACCTCCTGGGGAGGTATTTCAGAGTGAAATTGAAGCAAATAAATATCGGACTTGTTTGAGGGGGTTTTGGAAAGTAAAATTGAAGTTATGGCTTTCATAGGAGAATATCTATGTGAGCACAATTATTGGACAACTATTAGCGTGCAGGATTATTATGAAACTAAATGAAAAATGAAAAGCCTGGCTATTCCGGCAGGCCTGGGGCTGCTGACCTCATGAATGAGGCCCAGCCCCGCCTAGATTGAGTGCATGATGTGTTTCTTTTTTAATCTGTTTCTCTTCCCTATTTTTAATTTTTATCTTTTTTAGAGTTGTATTTTGTAAGCTGCCTGGAGTCCTTCGGGATTGGGTGGCATATAAATTCATTAAATTTCCATTTCAATTTTCAAGCCGAGGTGGCGCAGTGGTTAGGGTGCAGTACTGCAGGCCACTTCAGCTGACTGTTATCTGCAGTTCAGCGGTTGTAATCTCACCGGCTCAAGGTTGACTCAGCCTTCCATCCTTCCGAGGTGGTTGAAATGAGGACCCAGACTGTGGGGGCAATATGCTGACTCTGTAAACCGCTTAGAGAGGGCTGAAAGCCCTATGAAGCGGTATATAAGTCTAACTGCTATTGCTATTGCTAAAATCTTCCCATCTCACTCATTTATTTTCATCTGTTAAAGTGAGAATAATAAACAACTCAAAATTTACAAACAATTTTGACAGTTCAAATAAAAATCAGTGTCCAATATAGCCACCCTTCTTTTCAATAACAGATATAAGCCTTCCATTCATGGAGTCTGTTAGTTTCTTGATCTGTTCATGATCAACTTTTTGTGCAGCAACAACCCCAGCCTGTTCAGAGAGGTTTATTGTTTTCCTTCACCATAAATCTCCCATTTCAGAAGAGCCTACAAGTTCTCAATAGAGTGAGGGTCAGGTGAGGAATGGGGCCATGTCATTATTCTTTCATCTTTAAGCCTTTCACTAGCTAGTCATGCAGTGAAGTACTTCAATTGTCCTGCATAAAAATCATGGTTGTCTTGAAAGATGCAGAATTTTTCCTGTACCATTGTTTGAAGAATGTGTCTTTTAAAACCTGGAGTAATTTGGGAGTTGATTTTGAGTCCATCTTCAACCTGAAAAGGTCCAACTAGTTCATCTTCAATAATACTACTCCATACCTTGCTGGCATCTGAGTCAAAGTGGAGCTCTGTGCCCATTACGGATCCAGCCACAGGTCCATCCATCTGGTCCATCAAGAGCCACTCTTATCTCATCAGTCCATAAAACCTTTGAAAAATCTGTCTTTAGATATTTCTTGGCCCAGTCTTGCCGTTTCAACTTAGGTGTGTCAGCCTCTGCTTTGCTGTTGCTTTGGCTGCCATGAAACGGGGAGGGAGAGCATGGTATTTGGGAGGGGTTACTCATTATGCTGGAGGAAGGTTCTGGAGTTCAGCTGCTGGTCGGACTACGCATGCGTGGGAGATTCCCGCCAGGACTAACGGTACCGACATTCCATCTTCGTGATGCCTTTTGAAGTTATCTCACACCTGACACTTGAGAGAATTATGATTGGACTGTAACTGTGATGCCAAGGGGAGGGGAATGGGCTATTCTATATATCAATCGCTTTCACGCCTAAATATTCAGATTTTGCTTCGCTATGCCTTTAATCATTTATAATTAGTAAAAGTACACTTGATTTCTACATATGGAGTCTCGTGGTCTTCTTTCCTAATTATCTAATGGAGAGGTGCTGACAGTAAGCGAAATCTCACTCGCACCCCACCAGGAGATTTCAAACTTCCGTGGGGGGTGTACTTACAAGAAGAAATGAGGACGATGTCTTTGCAAGCAAGCGATGAAGAAATTGAAAAGGAAACCGCTGACCCATCATTACCTGAGAGAATGGCTGGGTTAGGAATAGCGGACCCTGTGATTTCCCCTCAATGGTCCTTGACTGTGGGGCAAAAGGAGGTGAAAGCTGGGATGCTGGAGTTACCAGGAGAAAACAACAGGCGAAGCCACTTGAGATGGGACAAATCTTGCCCGAATGAAAACTCCGAGAAAGAGAGCAAACGGAAGACTTTGAACAAAGGTACTCTATGCAAAAATTCAGGGAGGGTGAAGAGGCCGTGGGGGGATGGGAGCAACCTAACCCAGAAACCGCTTCTCCCCCCCAGCCAGGGCAGTTGCCAGAGCTGGGGGGCCCCCAGAAGACGCAGAATGGCGAAAGTCCCTCCCTTAACTGTGAAATATGATGGGAATCTGAAAAAACTGGGCCTCTTCATTATGCAAGTTTATAACTTTATGGAAGTTTATGGACCCGATTTAGAATCGGATGACATAAAAGTACGAATGGTGTTGCTTGCTTTGGAAGAAGAGGCAGACGAATGGTGCTTAAGTCTACACCAAAGCAATTCCCCCCTCCTGAGGGATTTTGATGCTTTTATGACTGTGTTTAAGAGAAGGTTTGATGACCCCCTGACTGAGAAACGGGAAAGGTTAAATTTATGACCCTCAGGCAGGGGGATAGACCGGTGACTCAGTATATTCAGGAGTTTCAACAACTCTCTGCTTATATGAGAGGGTGGTCTCAGGAGGTGCTTTTGGACCAATTTGCGTTAGGATTAAATGAGGACATCTATCAACAATGTGTCAATCGTCACCTTCCCAAGCGCGTTACAGTTTGGTATGAAAATGCAGCAGACATTGAGCTTGATTTGATTAGACTTCAACGTGCAAGAGATGAGAGAGAGAGGGAGAGAGCACAAAAATCACCCCCCCCCCCAACTCAGAAGCCCCCTTTCCGAGTCAGGGGTGAAGGAAAGGGAAGCTCCACAGGCAAAGCCAAACCGTTCACATGTTTCCGTTGTGGGAGGGGGGGCCACCGCGCTCCAGAATGCCGCGCTAAACTCCCCACAACCGCCCCACCCCCTGCCAAGAGGGAAGGGAAGACAAGCAAGGCCCCAGACAGAAAGAAGAAAGAAGCTGCCTTCGCTGCTGACACCATCCCCCCCCCCGCGGTTCAGGCAGAACGTGGAGGAAGAAGCTGATGCCTCCACCAGCTCCTCTGATGACTCCAATGATGACGCCTTGCCTCGCTGGGTGAGTTCAAACAAAGGCCCCATGCTGATCCCAATAGAATTAAGGGTACCGCCCGATGGGGTGTCAGAGCAGCTTCCCGCCCTCCTTGACTCGGGTTGTTCCCGATGTCCTGCAATGGTGGAGAAACTGGGCCTCAAATTAAGGACTTTGAAAACCCCTATTGTCTTTTGCCAAATAGATGGTTCCATAGCTGGGGGTGGCCCAGCCCACTTCTATACTGAACCTCTAGAAATGAAAAAGGGCACCCACATAGAATTAATCTCTTTTATTGTGGCTCCTGGAATGGACAGGCCCCTCATTTTAGGCCTCCCCTGGCTTCGAAAATGGAACCCTCGCATAAATTGGAGGGAGGGATGGCTGCGCATTTGCACAAGCACACCTCCAGATGGGGAGGGCGTTTCCCCGGAGCCTGCTGTCTGTAGCTCCGTTTTGGCCGCCAGAGGTCAGGAGAGAATTGAAGGAGAGGAAAAAGTTCCAAAAGTGTATTGGGACCTGAGGGGAGTTTTTAGTGAAAAAATCTTCAGATAAACTTCCACCCCACAGACCTACTGATTGCTCCATTGATATTTTGCCCGGTGTCAAGCTCCCAAAGCCCCAAATATATTCCATGTCCCCTAGAGAGATGGAGGAAATGAGAAAATTCATTGATAAGAACTTGGAAAGGGGTTTCATCGAGCCGGCACAACCCAAAGTAGCTGCACCCGTATTATTCAGAGAGAAGAAGGATGGCTCCCTGAGATTATGTGTTAATTTCAAGAACCTAAACGGTATCTCTGCCCAGAACCTCTACCCCTTGCCACTAATGAAGGACATGTTAGCCCAATTGGGGAAGGGCCGTATTTTCACTAAACTGGACTTCAGAGAAGCGTACTATAGAGTCCGTATAAAGGAGGGGGATGAGTGGAAGACGGCTTTCAACTGCCCCCTCGGCTGCTTGCAGTTCCGGGTGATGCCCTTTGGCCTGCAGGGGGTGCCTGCAGTTCTCATGCAATTAATTAATGAAATCTTGCATGACCACCTTTACAAGGGTGTTGTCGTATATTTAGACGATATCCTTATTTACACTCAGACTTATGATGAACACGTCACGTTGGTCCGCACTGTCTTGAAAAAACTCAGGGCCGCTAAACTGTATGCCAAATTGTCCAATTGTGAATTTCACCAGGCGAAGATTGACTACCTAGGATATCGCATCTCCCCTGCTGGCATTGAGATGGACCCTGGAAAGGTGAAGGCGGTCACTGAGTGGGAGGCGCCCTGTACACGCAGGCAATTACAAAAGTTTTTGGGTTTTGCAAATTTCTATCATCAGTTCATTCCTTCTTTTGCCAAGATTGTGCTTCCTATCACTAACTTGTTGAAGTCCAAAGATGGGCCCAAACCTAAGCCTAACAAACCACTGGATTGGACCATGGAGTGTCAAGCTGCTTTCGAGAAATTGAAACGCTTCTTTGCAGCGGAACTGGTTCTGAAGCATCCGGACATGGACAAGCCTTTCGTCGTCCAAGCTGATCCCAGCGACGTGGCTGTTGGGGCCGTCTTGCTTCAAGCCAACGACCAAGGTAATTTGCAACCTTGCGCTTACACCTCCCGCAAGCTCACAGACACTGAAAGATGTTGGGCGATCTGGGAGAAAGAAGCATTTGCAGTACGCTGGGCCTTGGCCACGTGGTGCCACTTTCTGGAGGGCGCTAAACACCCCTTTGAGGTGTGGACTGATCACAAAAATTTAGAGGCTTTGAGGACTCCATGCTGCGTCTCCCCTAAGCAGATGCGCTGGGCTCAGCATTTCAACCGTTTCAATTTTACACTCAAGTACATCCCGGGAGGGAAGAATTTCATGGCTGATGCTTTGTCCAGACTCCCTCAATACAACTGCTCTAAACTGAGTATTGTTCAGCCTGTCATTCCCGCATCCAGCCTTGCAGCTCCGGTGGTCACTCGACAGCAGGCCCGCGCGAAAGTAGAGGTTCCTCAGGATTTCCTTTCTGACCTCAGATGGGCCCTTCCCCAGGATGACTGGTTCCAGAAGCATCAGTGTGAGTGCACTATGAGGGACGATTTACCGTGGATCGGAGCTAAGCTTTACGTCCCAGCCTCTCTTCGTCTCGTCGTCCTCCAACGGGCCCACGACTCTAAGTTGGCGGGTCACTTTGGGTTTGTAAAGACATTGCATCTGGTGAAGAGGCAGTTTTGGTGGCCCTCTTTGAAAAAGAACATTGAACTTTATGTTGCCAGTTGTCCGGTCTGCGCGGCCGCTAAGCGGCCACCTGGAAAACCGCAAGACCTACTTCAATCCATAGCCCGCCCTGTCGCCCCTTGGAAGGAAATTTCTATGGACTTCATTGTCGAACTTCCCGAGAGCCAGGGGCACACCATCATTTGGGTGGTTACTGACTTATTTTCAAAACAAGTTCATTTCATCCCGTGCCACAAAATTCCTTCTGCAAAGGCACTGGCTAAACTCTTCATTTCTCACATTTACCATTTGCATGGGGTGCCTGATCGCATCATTTCCGATAGAGGTGTCCAGTTCACTTCTGTTTTCTGGAAGGAATTTCTTAAACGCATTGGCTCCGCCCAGGGACTAAGCTCCACCCACCATCCTCAGACTAATGGGGCTTGCGAGAGGACTAATTCTGTTCTGGAACAATATTTACGTTGTTTCATCAATTATCAGCAAGATGATTGGGTGGACCTGCTGCCGCACGCTGAAGTGGCCTATAATAATTACGTCCATAGCAGCACTGGTTTCACTCCTTTTCGTGTTGTTTTTGGTCAGGATTTTGTCCCTATTCCTGAACTTCCCCGTGAACAGCCACAAGTTTCTTCCGTCACTGATTGGAGCGAACGTTTGAGCCATGTTTGGCCTTTGGCTCTTGGTACTTTGGATGCTGCGCATCATGCTCATAAGAAACAGGCTGATAAGAAGCGTGCACAACCTTACCAGTACAGAGAGGGTGACCTGGTTTATTTGTCCACGAAGTTCCTTCAAACTACACAGAAGTCGAAGAAATTGGGGCCTAAGTATGTGGGCCCGTTTCCCATCATCAAGATCATCAATCCTGTTTCAGTTCGTTTGCAGCTGCCCAAGCATCTCAACCGTGTTTATCCTGTGTTCCACGTTAACCTCATTAAGCCTGTTCGTGTTTCTTCTTTACGTCCACCTGTGGACCCTCCGTCTGCCCCCCTGTTGGTTGATGGTGAACGACATTTTGAAGTTCGTGAGATATTGGACTCTCGGCGGTGGCGGAATCGGATACAGTACCTAGTGGCTTGGAAGCATTTTCCTCCATCTCATACCGAATGGGTGGACAAGTCCCATGTCCGTGCCCCCTGACTGCTTCGACAGTTTTATTCTGCTTATCCTGACAAGCCTTGACTTTTTCTCCCCCCCTCTTTTTCTCTTCTGTTTTTTGTTGTTTGTCTGTTTGTTTGTGTTTTCTCGTTTTCCAGGCCTGAATGCCTTTTTCCGGGGGACGGCCGGATGTCAGCCTCTGCTTTGCTGTTGCTTCGGCTGCCATGAAACGGGGAGGGAGGACATGGTATTTGGGAGGGGTTACTCATTATGCTGGAGGAAGGTTCTGGAGTTCAGCTGCTGGTCGGACTACGCATGCGTGGGAGATTCCCGCCAGGACTAACGGTACCGACATTCCATCTTCGTGATGCCTTTTGAAGTTATCTCACACCTGACACTTGAGAGAATTATGATTGGACTGTAACTGTGATGCCAAGGGGAGGGGAATGGGCTATTCTATATATCAATCGCTTTCGCGCCTAAATATTCAGATTTCGCTTCGCTATGCCTTTAATCATTTATAATTAGTAAAAGTACACTTGATTTCTACATATGGAGTCTCGTGGTCTTCTTTCCTAATTATCTAATGGAGAGGTGCTGACAAGGTGTCTTGTTCAGTGGTTGTCAGGTTTCAGCCTTCCTTATTTTGGCCATGTCTCTGAGCACTGAACAGCTTGTACTTCTGGGCACTCCAGATAGGTTGCAGTTCTGAAATATGACAGCACTGGAGGATAATGGGTTCCTGGCAGCTTCACGTTTGAGTCTTCTCAAACCTTTGGCAGTCAATGTGTGTCTTTTTTTCTCAACACGTTTTTTTTTGCGACCCTGTTGACTATTTGCAGCAAAATGTTTGATGGGTCTGTGATCACCCCCCCCCCATATCTTAGGAATTTCAGGAGTGCTGCACTCCTCTGAAGGACATTTTATAATTTTTGACTTTTCAAGAGTCAGTTAAATCTCTTTTTTGGCTCATTTTGCCTGAGGAAAAGAGGCTGTCTAATATGCACACCTTGATATAGGGTGTTGATCTCCTTAGGCCACATCCCCTCTCATTACACAAATACACATCACCTGATATGCTGATATCTACTAAGCATTTAAGTTTATACAGCTTGGAGGTGGAAAATGTGCATATAAAGGATGATATGGTCAAAATACTCACTTGCCTAATAGTTGTGCACATGCCATAGATTAAAATGTCACCTAAATATACCAGCATCCTTTGTATATTTTTTGTGTGTGCAGCACCTCATAAGCTACATGAAGACTGCAGGGGCTCTTTGTAGTCCAAATGGGAGGACTTGGAACTGGAAAGGAGCAGTTGAACATTGTCTTCCACTCATCTCCCACTTTGATTCTAAGTTGGTAGTTTGTTTCTCACAGGTCTGGCTTTGTGAAAATTTTCCCCTTTGCCAGATGGACCAGCATGTCTTTCATTAGGGGCAGATGGGGGTTAACTTTTTCTACACATACAGCTGTTAGGCCTGCATTTCTAGTCCTTTTAGAATTTTGGCCTGCCACACTTTCTCTTATTTCATTATGCTGTTTCATTAGTATAGTTGATGGGAGGGGGGAATAGACAGGAGTAGGATTGTGGAATGTATTGTTTTCATTCTTTTCTAGAAGCCAAGGTCGTCTTTTGTCTCCGCACTAGTACACCTGACCGGAAGCAGCTGGGTGTGGATGCCAGCGTGGAAGAAGAAGATTGGACCATGTGATGGATTGTGGGTGTGGGGACAAGACCATGAACTTTTAACTAGGTGGAATTCTGATGTAATTTCCAGAATTGGGATTAACACAGATGTGCTAAGATGTCTGCTTTATTAAATTGGAACTTTAAGGATCGTTTTGCCTTGGACTCTGATTTAATTCTACATGATACTTGGAATGCTGACAACAGCATTTAACCCTCTACAGTCTGCACACCAACTCCCTCAGAACAGAACTGGGGCAGCTACCCAGTGTTGGGCAAAACCTCCTTCTAGATTTTTGTCAATGAAAGTCCATAGCTCACCCAGTTCCCTGGGAGTCATTGAATATAGCTTGGGTTTGGGTAATTAGGCCACCAGTACGATTTCTATGGAACAGTCAGGGGGCTGGTGGGGTGGGAGTGCATCTGACTCCTTTTCACTAAACACATCGTGTAGGTCTTGGTCTTGGTACTCTTTAGGAATTTGAGGGCTTACCTCCTTCTGTTCCTGTGATGCAGCTCCCATCTTCTGTCTATGGTCTTGGGGCCCCTGGTCCATTCTCTGATTTTTCTTTGGATTTGTCCATTGTATTTTTAACAGCCCCTTCCTCCAGTTCATGTAGGGGTTCCATTTCAACAGCCACACTAGCTCCAGCTTGAGTGGTCTCTCCATGCAAGGGGCCACTGTAAAACTTGGTTTAAAAACTCGGTATGCCCTTATCTGCAACTCCACTGGTTTGGTGATGAATATCACTCCTCTATGTAGCCATCCACTGACAGAAGGTCACTGGCACCTTAACTGCTTCAGTCTGATCTCTAAACTAGTTCTAAACTAGGACAGGGTTGACCAGGCATCTGGTGCAACCTGTGTTTAAGAGAGCCGGCAAGCTAGCTTTGAGTCCCGAGGATTGAGCCACTAGTTCTATGGAGATAGTCACAAGGGTGATGGGGCCACTTACTAAGGGTCAGTTTCCCCAGAGCCCTTCACTGTGTTGATTGAAGTTTCGGCACCACTCCTGGGGGATAGGGAGAACTCTATGACTTGTACTCCTTCTAGGACCATTTCTTGGGTCTGCAGTGGTGGCTTGGTGGACTTTTTTTGCAGGTGCAGAGGTTGGCTTTTTGCTGGGTGGCAGGCTCTGCACTCAGCTGCACAGTGCCCCTGCCTTCCACACTAGAAGCAAGAAATTGAGTGCTGCTGTGGGTCTCGGGTGCTCGTCATTGATTTTGTGGGGGGGGAGGGTTTTCACGAACTGTATCCCAGTCAGTGCTTTTTCTGGGCCAGGTCGATCTCTACTTCCCCCGCTATGACAAACCATCCAGGCAGCATAGGAGGCCCTGCCCCTGGTGATTTCATCACTGAGCCCATCCTTGAAGTAACTGATGAGTATATCTTATAACCAGTCTGTTAGTCAGCATGCCACCATGCATAATTCTTGAGTATACTTGGCCATCAGCCCCTCCTCCCTTGCAGGATGGTGTTGATGTGGTCCCTGGCCTTATGATCAGCCAGGGGATCTTTGAACAGCTTCTGGAGAGCGACCATGAAGGGGTTGAGATTTCTTGGTTCCTTCGGTGGGTATTTCTGGGCAATACTGCACTATGTAGGTCCAGACCTAGGCCAGGAAGAAACCCAGTTGCTTTAGGGGGCTCCATTAAATTTCATACCTGAGGGGGTACCTTGCAGGCTTCCCCCCATGGCTGGTCCTACAGATGCTCCCTGCCAATTAGCCACTCCCAGTGCTTGGGGAATAGTGGCCATTGCCATTGGATTGGCTGAGATGCTGGCTGTCGCAGCAGGGATGTATGTGTCGTTGCCAGCTATGTGGGATGGTGGATGCACCTCAGGTTGCTCCATCTGAGTCAGGGCTTCTCATGTTTTGTGGTTCCTGAAGGCCCCCTCGACATGAACTTTATGGCTAGTTCCATTGTCCAGTCTGCCTGGTCACATTCCTCCAGCCCTTCCAGCTTGGCTTGTTTGCCACATCAGCAGCTGATTCTGTCCCTGCAGATGAATGCTACCCTAGGGGTTTCTACTCCCACTTTTTTCTCCCGACCCCTAGGGACAATTTGGGTCTTGGCGAGTCATCTTAAGACAGCCACTTGGACTGATCCAGTCCTCCCGGCGGGGTCTCATAGATGCCTCCCACCAAGTTTCAATTTCTTCTTGGTCACTCAATTGAGTCAATATCATATGTACAGTCCCTCCAGTAGAGGTAAAATCCTTTCCAGGTTGATCAAAATTGCAGATTCTGCCTAATGTCAGACCTGCCTCATGGCTCCATTTAGTTGAAGGGAATGAACTTTTACTGAAACAGCTTGCAACAAAGTCAGGCAGAATCTGATGTTCCCATGCAAAATGGAAAACTATTCTTTCCAACTCCCAAACCTTCCCCCATGATCAGTCTCCCAGCCAGCTGATGTGATGCCGGTATGATGTTTTGGGAAACTCTGAGATGTGAAACTGGTAACATTCCATTATCAGTGCAGATGGCCTTGGAGATCCTGGTACAAGCCGGTTTCATGATCTGGTCTTCTTCCGTTGACACTTCCCCCTTCCCTATTTCCAGGGGTGGGTTTCAACCAGTTCGCGGCGGTCCCTGCGAACCGGTTGGTCGGCGAACCCGGAAGTAAGTAACTTCCGGGAATGGTGACTGGCCCACCCGCCCATCCGCCCGCCCGCGCTCCTTACCTGGTTTTGACGAGTTCTGCGCTTCCACGCATGCGCAGGACGCATACAGCGCCTGCGCGATCCTCCAGGAGCAGCTGGATCATCGCACAGATGCTAGTACGCATGCATGCGCCGCGCGCATGCACGAGGACGCCCCCCCCGTTCCAACCGAACTGGTTGGAACGGGGCGAGAAACCCACCCCTGCCTATTTCCCACCACTAGATACACAGGTGTGGATTTCCCGAAATGTCTCTCCCCTCCCTTCTCTTTTGATGGCAGCAACCCAGCAAGATGCCAGTCCACTGATGGAGATCTTGAGTTATGATTGTTCAATTCAGCACCAAAATAAAGAAAATACCTACAGAAGTTATAATAAATCTAACCATCTGCAAAGACTTCTGTACTTTCTGAGCTTCAGTGTGAATGTTAGAATAAATTAAGTGTACAATAAATCATTTCTATATTCTGCGAAGAAGAATGCATAGTTGATCCATGCAGTTCACCTTCACTATTATTGATTAATTTGTTCCCATGTTGTATTCTGGATGGAATATCTGCTACAGGCTTCTTTAGAATTGTCTTTTCTGGATTAAGATGTACTGTTGTTGATTTTCTAAATGAATTCTATCAAGTAATTAAAGCATGGTTGATGTGAATATGAAAACACCAGAACAACCTCATGAAAGTTTTTTCCTGTGTAGCAATCATTATGGTCCA
This sequence comes from Thamnophis elegans, assembly GCF_009769535.1. Taxonomy (NCBI): domain Eukaryota; kingdom Metazoa; phylum Chordata; class Lepidosauria; order Squamata; family Natricidae; genus Thamnophis; species Thamnophis elegans. Next base: position 56,348,412 of record NC_045547.1, read on the forward strand.
ATTAAAATTATTTTCATATAGCTATTTACTGTGCTAAACTAAACATAATCAGAACATTGGCATATTTTTCAAGAGCAATGCATGAACATTTCAAACAAAGCGCACTTGATACAAGTTTTATTTACCAAGATCTGCTGCCCAGCTTTCTTGGTACTATCTTTGAAGATTATTTATTTACAATAAGAAAAACAGAAAATATAACTGCTTCTTACTTCTCATTGCTGAATATTTACAGTATCTTTAAGCCCAACATTTAGCTATGAAGCTATATTTTTGGTAAGAAGTATATTTACTTTCTATAAATCAGTATAAAAACTGACATGGCTTTTTCTAAAAACAGCCTCTTCCAGATTAAAAGGTCCATTTGAGAAACAAGAACTGGACCTTCTAAAAAGACTCTTCAGTAATAGGTCCCTGAAATATTTCCCCCTTTTCCAGTAACACAGGAATTTATTATTCAGGTAAAAAGTACTTACAGTTTCTTGAGGGACTGGATTATTTCAGAAAATTGCTTGAGGTAATTGAATTATTTCAATTTGTATGAAAAGCCCTCCAAGCATTTTGGCTGACAGAATTTAAACCACAGAGCAGGAGTGGGCAACCCTTTGCATGATTGCTTCCCAAACTCATTTTTTGCAGAAGAATTTCATTTCCAAAATAATGTGTCTGAAGGATACAACAACTCCTAAAAATTTAGGAGGAATGGACTTCGGGCGGTGAGGTTACTGGTATCTCCTGCAGCTCTCATTTAGGGAGTGGTGAGGAAGTATAACCTCTCATTAAAGAATTGCCCTCTTCTCACTGTGAAGGCAATCAATGACCGTCTAGAAAGGAGTGTTAGAGATCCCAGTGGTTGTACAGTATACTGACATTTCATTTTCTTCCTGAATTTTTGTACTAGGGAAAATTAGTCATCAGCTTACAGTAAAGATAGGGTGTACAAGTTGCAAACATTTTCATAGGATTTGTCTTTTTGTTCTATTGATGTTCCTGGAGAATGTACTCTAGCTAAACTAATCTCAGCCTAAATCACAAATTAATATTCTATTAAATTCACAAAATAGACCAAGGTAGGCAAGAAAGTGATCAGAAGGCAACAATGGCAAATCTCTTCCATGTTTTTTTTTTAAGAATCTTCTCTCATGTAAGCATGATGAGCATATTTGTGAAGAAAACAAATTACTGGGGGACCCCATATGCACAAAGATCTTTTCCCCAGGAAATGTGATTTATATCTTTTACTGACACACTCACACAAATTAACATACTGAACTGTTGTGGCCCAGCAGGAGCCGTTGGAGCTGCCACCAGACTCTGACAGCGAGTGGCCCTATGAGTCAGCTTTGGAGGATGTGGAGGACCCTGGACAGGCTTCCAACTCAGAGCAGGGCTCAGAGAGGCTGGTTGGCCACCAGGAGGCGCCTGAGCCTTGGACCAGTGGCGAGGAGACAAGGGAGTGTGATCCGGACGTCATCAGTGGGGAGAAGCCAAGGGAGTTGTTCCTAGATGCCCGGCATCAGAGAGCTAATAGGCGTAAAGAACAATTACGCAATTACAGGAGGTAATTGCACTCAGCTGGTGGTCATTAGACTCCTCTCCAGACTATAAAAGGACTGCTTGTGCACACGCCCCTCTTGCAGAAGTCAACGCAGGAACTAATGTCGGAGAACATTATTGTGAGCTTGGCAGGCTGGATTGCTGCCAGGGCTTATCTGTACTAGATTGCTGCCCAAGCTTGCTGTGCCAGTTTGCTGCCAAGGACCTGTCTGTTAATTAAATGCCTTAACGTATCTTTGGCTCCGAGTGTATGTTGGTGTGGGACGAGGGGGGTCAGAACACTGAACTGTCTTGACCTATGCAAATCATTACAAACTGAGAATCATTCAAACTCAAAACATTTCCAATAAGGGCAGGATACCATGAAGAACTTTCAATAAAATTGGAACAACCTGTTTTGAACTTGAAACAGCTTTTGTAAGATAAATGTTTTGCACACCTATATTGTATACAGGCAGTTCGTGACAATTAAGTTATTGTTAACCGAGACAGTTAAGTTTTGCCCCATTTTATGACCTTTTCTTCCACAGTGTTATGTGAATAATTGCAGTTATTAAGTGATTAATATAGTTGTTAAACGATCTGACTTCCCCATTGACTTCATCAGGTCACAAAAGTGATCACATGACTTCAGGACAGTATAACTGTCATAAATATAAGCTGCTAAGCATATGGATTTTGATCACATGACCATAGGGATGCTGCAATGATCGTGTTAAAAATGGTGATGTCGTTTTTTTCAGTGCCATTGTAACTGTGAACAGTCATTAAATGAACTGTTGTAAATTGAGGACCACCTGTATTAAGTTGTACTGTTTAAGAACTCAAGAATTGTGGAATCCAATGTATAGTTTATGGCATCCCAAATGTGTGGGGTATTATGGTAGTTGAACTCACAATAGATTAAAAAGATACCAGGTTTAGGAACATTAATATTGGAAGAAAAATCTGCTCCAGTTCCAAGCTGGAAGAAAGATGCTGGAAATAAAATGGAGGCAGGCTGCAGAAAAGGAAATCTGTTTATTTGGTAGTTAGAAATTAGTGACAGGAGCATGTTTCTGGGGTGACGAACAAAATGGGAGTTGAGAGTAGATGGGCTTTTGTATATTCTTTGGGGTTTCGTGATTGAGAAGCCTTTCCTGTGCAAGAATATGTAGTTCAGTATCTTAAATGGCTATTACCAGATTCTATGTGGTCATCTATGTGGCTGGCTCTACAAGCAAAAGGAGAAATGCAAATCCTGTTTGAGCTAATCTTGTCAGCTTTGACTTGCCTATTGTGTTGCTTATTTCAAGTCACTTTGCTAATCACCATTCCTAAAGACCAGCCACTTCAAGCTTCTGCTTTAGGCTGTTTTCCTATGGTAAGAAAACTAAGCCTGCTTTCTGCCTTTGTTAAGATTTTTCTCCATTTCTCCTTCAGGGGAAATATTCTATTCTGCCTCTTTTTAATATTAAGAATAAATAATATTTTAATCTGGGGATGGGGGCTTCCTACACTCATTTATGATTTAGTGGGATGTATGAACTCAAACAATTGTAGTTTATTAAATAAAATCAAGGCTGCATGCAATTCATGAACCCAAATTGGGCCTATAACACTACCCCCCTAAATCCTATGTGCCAGACATGATTTGTTTTACTATGCTTTGTTATGATAGTTTTGATTTTTACCAGGGATGTGCAGTCAGGGAAGGCAGGGAAGGCACAGCCTCACCACTGTCATCATGAAAAGAAAAAAAATGTAAAAGGAAAAAGGCTGAGCTAGTTGCTGCCAGAGTCACCATGGATGACCCTGCTTAGTGCTTAACTGTTTAAAAAAGCCTCTAAAAAAGTGCCCTCTACAGGAGGCGACAGGAGGTGCCTCATCTAGTCTGACTTTATGATCACTCGAGCAGAGCTAAGCAAGGGTTAAAAGCCAAAAAATTCCTGACGTAAATGAGGCACGTCATTCTCCTGCCTCCTGTAGAGGGTGTTTTTTTAGAGGCTTTTTTAAACAGTTAAGCAGATCCACATGGTGACTCTGGCAGCAACTAGCTCAGCCTGGCCTCAGCTCTTGCCTTTTTCCTTTTACATTTTTTTTTCTTTTTATGATGGCAGGCAAGAGCAGAGTTGAAATCCTCTCTGAAACAGCTGGAAAAGGTACATGTATGTGTGGGTCAGGGGGAGGGAGAGGAATTCAAACTGGTGCAGCTTTGTGTGTGTGTGTGTTTGAGAGAGGGGGGAGGGGGCATATTGAGACAGTTCTTTAGTTTATGCACTATGTTAAGGTGACCAGATTTTCAGATTGGTAAAGAGGGACACCTTTGACCGGGGGAGGGGGGGGATTGATTAAAAATTTTATACAGAGCAACAAAAATTGTCATACAACGCAAAAATAGTATTGTAATATTCTTTTTATTTCAACATAACTAGATTAGATTAGATTGTACAAGTATAAATTGTAACTGTTGCCAAACATCAAAATTTTGATCACGTGACCATGAGGATGCTGCAATGGTCGCTAAGTGTGAAAAATGGTCATCAGTCACTTTTTTCAATGCCATTGTAACTTTGGTCACTAAACCCATTATACCACCTTTCTTGCCACAGTTCTTAAGTGAATAACTGCAGCTGATAAGTTAATAACATAAGTGAATCTGTTTTCCCCATTTTACTTTGTCAAAAGGTCACACAAGGCGATTACATGACCCCAGGACACTGAAACCATCGTAAATACGAATCTGTTACCAAACATCAAAATTTTGATCACGTGACCATGAGGATGCTGCAATGGTCGCTAAGTGTGAAAATGGTTGCTAAGTGTGAAAAATGGTCATCAGTCACTTTTTTCAATGCTATTGTAACTTTGGTCACTAAATGAACTGTTTGAAAGCTAAGGCTAGCTTGCATTATAATACCTTATGCTAGCTTACATTTTCATGAGAGAGAAGCTAAGCTCCTTATTAGAGATGTCATCTCAGCCCTTTCAAAGGAAACTCTTCCGGCCTTGGGCACAGTTTTTGGGACGTGGAGGAAGGGGGAGGGACAGTACACCCCTCTCTGGACTGCACCCCCTCATTGAACTCACTGAACTCTTACCAGAACTCTCACCAGACTTGCAGAAGAGAAGACTAAGACAATTAAGACCTTTATATAAGCCTCATACGCTCTTTGCACGCTGCGCAATTTTTAATTTTTAATTTTTAAATTTTTAATTTAATTTTAAATTGGCATGATGAGTGTATGAGATTGCATGTGATTGAGTGAATGCTCCCACTTTTATTACCCTATATTGCTGTATTTATGTGTTTTTAATTATCACGTGGGGACTGAGTGAACGAATGAGTGTGTCTGATTCGGAGGGCCTGTCCGGGAATGCGGGAGCTATAGGTGTGGTTGGGGGGACCACGGACACGGGAGTGGGCCGGAGCATTACGGTCGTAACGGGGAGGGGCAGATATGGCGGGGACTTTAGGGCTGGCCATTACCGGGGAAGGAGGGATCGCTACGTCACAGCGATCCCTCCTTCCGGCCCTATGAGTCCCACTCCGAGGCCAGATGGCGCGAGTAATCAGGACCCTGGTCTCCGGCTGTTGTCGCTAAATGCCAGGTCTGTTGTTCACAAGGCTCCCCTCGTCCGGGACTTAATTTTAGACGAGAGGGCAGACCTGGCATGTATTACTGAAACCTGGCTGGGCCCGAAGGGAGGAGTCCCCCTCATAGAGATGTGCCCAGAAGGATTTCAGGTGCTTCATCAGCCGAGAGCTCAGGGAAGGGGTGGGGGTGTGGCTATTGTTATTCGGGAGTCTTTAGTACCTCGTAGGATCCCTGCTCCGGAGCTTGTCGGGTGTGAGTCCCTGCTGGTGAAGCTGGACCTCAAGGGTCAAGTGGGCCTGCTGCTAACGTACCTGCCTCCCAACAGCGTTGCAGAAGCCCTCCCCTCGCTCCTCGAGTCGGTAGCCGAGCTGGCAATTGAGTTCCCCAGGCTTATGGTCCTGGGGGATTTCAATTTGCCTACGCTCGGTGAACACTCTGATGGGGCGCAGGAGTTCATGGCTTCCATGACAGCCATGGGCTTGACCCAGATAATTCGGGGCCCAACTCACTCTGCAGGTCACACGCTCGACCTCGTATTCCTCTCGGAGCAGTGGACTTGTGACCTTGGTCTGAGGGGTAATGAGATCATACCCCTGTCGTGGTCAGACGACTGCCTACTGAGGCTTGACTTCCGAAGACCAAACCCCCACTGTAGGGAGGAGGAACCGACCAAGTGGTTCCGCCCCAGGCGACTTATGGACCCTTTGAGGTTCCAGACGGAGCTTGGGATTATTCCTGATACTCTCGCCCACAGTCCGGTAGAGACTCTGGTTGCTGCCTGGCATTCGGCAGCATCGGAGACCCTCGACCGGATTGCGCCACTACGGCCCCTCCGAGGCGGCGGATCCCGGAGGCCTCCTTGGTTCACCGAGGAGCTCCGGGAGAGGAAGCGCCGGAGGAGACGCCTAGAGCACCTGTGGAGGTCCGATAAATCCGAATCGAACCGAGCACTCTTAACAACCTGCACCAAGGATTACATCAGGGCACTTAGGGCAGCAAAGAGATCTTATATTGCCACCTTGGTTGCGTCCGCCGAGTCCCGTCCAGCCGCCCTGTTTAGGATAACCCGTTCCCTCTTAAATAAGAGGGATACGGGGGACCCCTTGCAGGGTAGGGCTGAAGACTATGCCCAGTTCTTGGCGGACAAAGTTGCTCGGTTTCGGTCGGATTTGGACTCCACCTTTGCAGAGCCAGCCGAGGCACGAGAGGACAATTTGGTAGACCACCTCTGGGTTGAGTTTCAGGATGTTGCCCCTGGGGATGTGGACAAGGCCATGAGAGCTGTGAGTGCCTCCACCTGTGTACTGGACCCGTGTCCCTCCTGGCTGGTTGCTAACAGCAGGGAGGTGACACGGGGCTGGATCCAAGCGGTTATTATCGCCTCGCTTCGGGAGGGGCACTTCCCCGCCGCACTTAAAACGGCGGTGGTGAGACCCCTCCTGAAGAAACCATCTTTGGATCCAGCCGTACTTAACAACTACCATCCAGTCTCCAACCTCTTCTTTATTGGGAAGGTTGTTGAGAAGGTGGTGGCCTACCAGCTCCAGCGGTCCTTGGAGGAAGCCGATTACCTGGACCCCTTCCAGTCCGGCTTCAGACCTGGTTACAGCACAGAAACCGCTTTGGTCGCATTGACTGATGATCTCTGGAGAGCCAGGGATGGAGGCCACGCCTCCATCTTGGTTCTCCTTGACCTCTTGGCGGCTTTCGATACCATCGACCATGGTATCCTTCTGCGACGACTGCGGGAGGTGGGGGTAGGAGGCACTGTTTTGCAGTGGTTCTCCTCCTACCTCTCGGACAGGTCACAGTCGGTGTTGGTCGGGGGACAGAGATCGACCATGAGGCCCCTAACATATGGGGTGCCGCAGGGGTCGGTCCTGTCCCCCGTACTATTTAACATCTACATGAAACCGCTGGGCGAGATCATTCGGAGGCACGGGATAAGATACCACCAATATGCGGACGATACGCAGCTGTATCTGTCCGCCCCGTGCCAACTCAATGAAGCGGTGGACGTGATGAACCAGGGTCTCGAGGCTGTCAGGGACTGGATGAGGGCTAACAAGCTTGTACTCAACCCAGAAAAGACCGAGTGGCTGTTGTGTTTCCCTCCCAAAAATTTGGTTAGTGTTCCATCGCTCAGGCTGGGGGGCCAAATTTTACACCCCTCAGACAGGGTTCGCAACTTGGGAGTCCTCCTGGATCCACAGCTGACCTTTGATTACCACCTGTCGGCTGTGACCAGGGGGGCATTTGCCCAGGTTCGCCTGGTGCGCCAGTTGCGACCCTACCTGAATCGGGAGGCTCTCACAACAGTCACTCGCGCCCTCGTGACCTCTAGGCTGGAATACTGCAACGTGCTCTACATGGGGCTGCCCTTGAAGAGCATCCGGCGGCTTCAGCTAGTCCAGAATGCAGCCGCGCGAGTGATTGTGGGTGCACCTCGGTTCACCCACATAACACCTATCCTCTGCGAGCTGCACTGGCTACCTGTTGATCTCCGTGTGCGCTTCAAGGTGCTTCTTACTACCTACAAAGCCCTTCATGGTAGTGGATCTGCGTACTTGGGAGACTGCCTCCTGCCAATCACCTCCTCTCGACCCATAAGATCTCACAGATTAGGCCTCCTCCGAGTGCCATCTGCCAGCCAGTGCCGGCTGGCAACTACGCGGAGGAGAGCCTTTTCAGTAGCAGCTCCGACCCTCTGGAACGATCTCCCTGTGGAGATTCGTACCCTCACCACCCTTCAGACCTTCCGCACAGCCCTCAAGATCTGGCTATCCCGCCAGGCCTGGGGGTAAAGACCATAATCCGCCCCACCCGAATGTTGAATGAATGTTGCTTGATTTTAATTATACATTGTGTTTTTATGTTATTGTATGTCTTCCCCTCCCATACAAGTTGTTAGCCACCCTGAGTCCCCTCAGGGAAAAGGGCGGCCTATAAATAAACTCAACTACAACTACTTATTAGAATTGAAATAGAAATGAGTTGAGTTGAGTTGAGTTGAGTAGAGTAGAGTAGAGTAGAGGAGAGTAGAGTAGAGTAGAATAGTTTATTAGCCAAGTGTGATTGGACACACAAGGAATTTGTCTTTGGTGAATATGCACTCAGTGTACATAAAGAAAAATAAAATGGAATACATTCATCAAGAATCATAAGCTACAACACTTAGTGATAGTCATAGGTTACTAAAAAGCAATCAAATTATATTAGGAAATAAATTATTGGATTTTTAAATTATTGGATTTTCTTTCAAAGAAACTCAGTATGTGCTTCCTGATTATTAAAAGTGCAAATACAATGTCAATGACTCCTGACTATTTAAAAAAAGATTCTATCCAAAATAAATTGAAATAAACCATTTTTAAAAATTCTATGCACAATACTTTGAAATGTATTGTGCATAGAATTTTTTAAAAATGGTTTATTTCAATTTATTTTGGATAGAATCTTTTTTCAAATAGTCTAAGATAATTTAAAAAAGAATCCACACAGAATAAATTAAAGTAAAACATTTCAAACTATTCCACACAGAATAAATTGAAGTAAACCTATTTTTAAAAATTCTATGCACAATAAATAAAATATTATTTTAAAATACATAAAAAAAATAAAAGAAAAAAACCTGGCTCACTTACCAGCGGGCAGGCACTCCAAGTCAATCCAGAATGATGTAGATGTTAATACAAAGAACTGAGCAAATTAAAATGTCAAATTAGTCCCAGGGAAATATTTTTCAAAGAAACCTTGCCACCATTTTTCACACATGAGCCGATCTCCAACCTCCGTGCCCCTCCCCTTCCAGGAAGGAACAGTCGCTACTTCTCTAGCCAAAGTATTTCCTGGAGCTCTATGGTACTGGGTCATCTTTTCTTATAAAAGGAAGTAAAAGGGGCAGGGGGGGGTTCTGTTTTCTTGCTTTAACATTTTAATATCTTCAATGAAAGTACTGAGACATAGAGAGGGGTTAGACAGAGTGTCTTTTGTCTTGCCCCGGTTAGGATTTCTTAAGCAAATCCACTGCGCTTTCAACATGAAGCCAAAATCAGGACTTTTTTAAAACGCCGTGGGACACAGGACAAATTGTTAGAAATCGTGACTGTCCCACCAACATCGGGACATCTGGTCACCTTACACTATGTGACACTCTAATACTATGCCTTTGGGTCTTCTGAAATTTTAATTATCCAATTATAAGCAAAAACAATTTTTTCAGTAGAATGAATTTCCACTTCTACTTAAACCTGCCAGCCAAAATGCTGCTAATGGTATTGCTAACATGGGCTGAGGAGGAAAACCTAAATTTTGTGAATCCTGGTGCAACTTTGTATATGTGTGTGTGTGTGTGTGTGTGTGTGTTTGAGAGAGAGGGGAGGGAGGGAGAGAGGGAGGAAGGAGGGGAAGGGAGAAGAAAAAGAAAGAAGGAAACTTATTTAGCAAATAAGTTTAGAAAAACAAATGCTGTTGCTTTAAATCGGAACTGAGCATGCCTGGCTGTGGAATTCTGGGAGTTGAAGTCCACAAGTCTAAAAAAATTGCTGCCTTACCAGCCATAAACCTCACCTCACGTCACTGATTTTTACTATGCTTTTAACAATAGAACAGAACTGGGTTGGCAAACCTAAGGTGCACGTGCTCAAAGTGGCACATGGAGCCTTGTCACCTGGTACACGTGGAGTCGCCCATTCTTCTTCTGTGTTTCTGGCATGCATGTGCGAGCCATAATCAGCTAGTCTTCATGCATGCAGCAGTTCTGGAAACTGGTGTTCTGTTTTCCAGCATGAGCATGTGCACTGGCCAGTTGATCATCACACACGCATGCGCTCCAATAACCGGACAGAAGTTCATTTTCCAATGTGCACATGACCCCTGGGCAACTCCTCTTCCAGGTGGCGGCCCCGATGAGCACATGCGTGTGTGCTCCCCTTTTGGCACTCGGTGCTGAAAAGGTGCTGAAATGCTATTTTCAATCCATTCCTGTAAACGGTCCAATTCTTGTGCTAACTCAGTCATTTTTACTGTTAAAATGTTTTTATTTTCCATTTTTCATTTTCATACAGTCACATATATACTGTGCATAACCGGGGCCATACAACATTAAACAATAATCACTTTGAAGTCATTTTGAAGTTTCTCATTCTTTATTTATGAATAGAAAGTTTCCTATATAGGTAGTCTTCGACTTACAACAGTTCTTTTAGTGACTGTTCAAAGTTATAACAGCACTGAAAAAAGTGACTTATAACATTTTGCATAGTTACCTGTTGTGGCCCAGCAGGAGCCGTGGGAGCTGCCACCAGACTCTGACAGCGAGGGGCCCTATGAGTCGGCTCTGGAGAATGTAGAGGACCCTGGACAGGGTTCTGACTCCAAGCAGGACGCAGAGAGGCTGGTTGGCCACCAGGAGGCACCTGAGCCTTGGACCACTGGGGAGGTGACAAGGGAGAGTGAGCCGGACGCCAGCAGTGAGTTGTTCCTGGATGCTCGGCACCGAAGAGCTAATAGGCGTCAGGAACAGTTGCGTAGTTACAGGAGGTAATTGCACTCAGCTGGTGGTCATTAGGCTCCTCTCCAGACTATAAAAAGACTCCTTGTGCACATGCCCCTCTTGCAGAAGTCAACGCAGGAACTAATGTCGGAGAACATTATTGTGAGCTTGACAGGCTGGATTGGTACCACGGCTTATCTGTGCTGGATTGCTGCCCAAGCTTGTCTGTGCCGGTTTGTTGCCAAGGACCTGTCTGTCTGTTAATTAAATGCTGTAACTTATCTTTGGCTCGAAGTGTGTGTTGGTGTGGGATGAGGGGGGCGGTCAGAACAGTTACTTTTGTAGTATCCCCATGATCATGTAATCAAAATTCAGATGCTTGGCAGCTAGTTCATATTTATGAACATTGCTGTGTCTCAAGATCATGTGATTGCCTTTGCAACTTTTTGACAAGCAAAGTCAATGGGGAAGCCAACTTCATATAACGTTAGTAACTTATCAGCTATAGTGATCCACTTAACAACTGTGGCAAGAAAAGTCATTAAATTGGGCAAAACTCACTTAACAAATGACTCACTTAAAAATTTTGAGCTCAATTGTTGTCAAGGACTACTTGAATACAAACGTGACCCATCAAAATAGCGATCAAAATAGCGTCTACAATGCAACAGCATTAGCGCCCACAACTTCGCATCAATATAAGCACGCCGATGAAGCCACGATAAAGGAAAACCTCACACCTTTTAGAAGTAATGTAAGCAGTAAAAGTTTACTTTGTTGCACCAAACATAAGCAGTACAATGTAGCAGTAAAAGTAAAAAAAAAAAAGTTAAAAAGTCAGCAGTAAAATGTTGGTGAGTGTTGACTGCGTTTTAACTTAGTTCTTCCAGCATGTGACTTTGATTAAAATTTGATTATTCAGTTGGGGAGATTTTAAAGGCACAGAGCGGTATATTGAAGTTTTTTAATGCTCTTGAGAATACCATGGATAGTCAAGAAAGCTGTTGACAATTTTAGGAAGTGGGAAATTTAATCTTTCTAGGGTTTCCTAACCTTGGCCACTTTAAGACATATGGACTTCAACTCCCAGAATCCCCCAGCCTGCCATGAGGTCCATGTGTCTTAAAGTAGCCCAGTTTGGGAAACCCTTTTCCAAGCAACCAATGGAAGGCAGGGGTAATGTTGTGTTGTTCAACTTCCTGACTCTGCAAATATTTGAAGCTTAAACTGTGTGGGTGGTAGCGGGTGGGGCAGGTTGTGTGAGTAGGAAAGTGTTTTAAGGATTAGAAGAAGAGAGTTTTGAATGCTAGTATTCAAAAATAATATTTATTAAAGAAAATTAATGAATAGATCCTCTAACAAATTAAGTAAAATGCAGTAGTAACTTTATTATACAGGTTTTTTCTTTCCTTTCTACTTTCCACAGCTCGTGATTGTGTTGGCGTTTTAAACATGTGCGTTTTAATGTTTTAACGAGTGTTGACAGTGTTTTAAACATGTGCGTGCGATTGTGTCGGTGCGCACATGTCGGCACGCTACTGTTGCATAATGATTAGCAGATAAGACGGCGCGGATTTGACCACTGTGGTTCTGTCGGCGCGGAAAAGGCTTTCACGCATTTGTTGGTGAACCGAATACAGAGAATTGGTGCTTTAACACATTGAGAAAGTCCCAGTTCATTCTCTGACCTTATTAAAATTTTATTAAAAGGTACCTTCAATTTATTTCTCAATTACAGCTCTACCTTTCTCCAATGCCATAGTGCAGGCATTTTTTTCTTCTCTACAAATACTACAGCATCAAACATATGTTTTTTGAAGCTTGAAAAAAATGCAACAAGTAACATTGGGCATGATGAGAGAAAGGATTGGACTGATATACTTTTAATAATTAGTATTATTCAATTTATTAAACCAGGAGCATTCTTTAATTTAAGCAACATACTTCAGGGAAATGACAAAAAGGCATTTTCATTTCCTTCTTTTGCAAGACATTTTCTTCTATCCCATTGGTGCCAAACAGGTTCTACAAAGATTTTCTCTATATTGGAAGAGCTGTATAATATTCAGTTTCACTAAGTTTCTGTCAAGTAGATTTGCTTCCTGTGAAAGGAAAGCTTTGTTCCTGCAATGGTTAAGTTATGTGGTCCTATTTGATGCTTTGGTGATCCATGTTGAAAGAAATTACAGGCCAGATGTTCTGAGACGCAGCAGTCAGCAAAATCTTTTCTGCAAAATTCAACCCTACGTCTTTACTGAAGGAACATAAAACAGGATATTGATTAGATTTGTGGAGGGTATCAACTTTTCAATAAATTGCTCTATCTTGCTAGCCACAGAAAGTGGTTTTAAGAAGTAATGAGATATTAGTTATTCCAATGAATAACTTTGTCTTCGCTCTCTCTTAGGAGCATTTATTTGTTCAAAAATATCATAATCTGCTACTACAGTTTGTTCTCTGCAGCCCAAGTTTTTTGAATCCAGAATATGAACATTTGGGATGCTTTCTTAAGCATTTGTATCTTTGCTCCGGCTCAAATTATGTGTTTCAGTTTTAGCAAATAAGCTGTTTATGTGTTTCAGTTTTAGCAAATAAGCTGTTTCACGGACATGTTTTGCACATCATACTACAAGTATTTATTGTATAGTAATTCTTGAATAAGGTCAAAATTTGGCATATCGACAGCCTCATTAGTTTAATGTTGCCCAGATTAGGTGAGGTTACAAGAATCTGTTTCTGTGGCTCTTGAACTAATTTCAAAAACTCTTTTCAAGTAATTGGTTTGGATTTTTGAAAAGTGGTCTGTCCCTGGCAATATGCTGAAAAAGAGGGTAAGGAAGAGCAATCCTCGATGTTATCTGGGCTGCAATAATCTCAAAAAGTAGTTTGTTCCACTGACTTGCCTTTTATGCATTTTTTTGTGTAAATGTGAAATGTCCCATTATGTCATTTGAAAGCTAGGCTTTTAATTTCATTGATGGAAAGAAGGAAACAATAGGTTTTTTTTTAAAAAAAAAAATCAAGTGAAATTGAACAGAATTTTGCCAGTTTTTCCTTTTATCCTAGTGACAGGGGGAAAAACCTGTGATCCCTTTCTCATAAAAAATAGGGAATCCACCAGTCAGAAGCCATGGTAAATATGGTCCAGAGAGAACCATCACAATAGCCAAAACAGAGGAAAGGGCTGAAATTATAGAAAGGAATTCCTTAACTCACTTCCAGCCAGTTTATTCACCAGAGGCAAACACCTTAAGACCACAGTCAGAAAAGCCCTTAGACTCTGGTAAATCCTCCAAGGAAATGATTGTGGGGAAAGATTTTTCATTCACTCCAGTTTAGCATCAGGAATCAGTCGATAAGAAGCATTAATTCTGTACTTCCATATCTGTCCTTTTTGAAGAATCTGTTGCAAGTATTTTTTTTAACCAAACATGGTCACTTCAAGTTTCAGAGATCATGTGAGGAATAGGAAATAAGTACTGAGAGATAACCTGTAGATGAAGTGAGTTTAAAAGTTTGAATATTTCACATTTTAAATATTAGAGTTCTATCCCTCCTTCTATGTCTGGAGAAGGCAGAATCATCACTCTTATATCTGGGAATTGGCATTTAGGTCCATTTGTCCTTTCTTTCGCATTTACTGTCTCTTAAGGATGTACCATTCTGTAGTACTATCAGATATGTACTGAAATATTACTAGCAGACGGTAGGAAAGAATTAGAGTTTTTGGTATCTCTTTGTTGCTATTTAATGGTCTGAATGCTTACAGATTTGATAAGCTACATTTCTCTGCATCCTAAAGGCAGAACTAAGATTCATGTAACTAACTAGTAACTTAAACTAGTTAGTAACTAGTAAAAGTTGCCTTGAAATAGAAGCATTTCCTGGAAAACCATACTGCACAATAGTGCCAGGCCATTAACACATTTGTATATCTTGAAATGAAGTCTCAAAATGGAGAGAACTTGGAAAGGGATTGTCCACTCTCCTTAAGTTTTGTTAGGAGACTGATATTTTGTAGTCCCGACATTTAACAATAGATGGTGGTATAGCTCTACCGATTTCGCTTTGCTTTTGCTCTATTCAGAGAATCCCCTTGATCTGAAATTAGTTTTAAAAGTCAGTGTGTTCCCCTCACCTTTCAAACTGTCTCAGTTAACAATATGGGAGGCAGCGGGAAGGGGAAAAAGTCTGTGTGGTGGTGGTGGAAGAGATAATCCCATTAAAGGAGCATGTTTGTTTTTCTCTTTTCCTTTGCAAACAAATGAAAACTGGCAATCTGATCTCCATCCAGTGTTGCCCAGGCACAAGGAAAAGAAATATATTAATTAAAAGTGGGTTGTTTGAAGTATGCAACTCTGATGGAGATGAAATCTGGAGCCTAGAAAAGAAACAAAAAAAAAGTTTGGCTTTTGAAAGAAAATAGTTTCCAAATAACAGATTTCTAGGGTTTTTTAAAGAAAATGACAATACTAATAATAGAAAGCACTGGAAAATGATTTGTCTCGAAGATTCTTGAAAATATAAGCATAATCTAAGTAGGCTGTACTGGCCAGCTCATAACAGCTGAATCTGGAATTAGGTTTCCGCTGATTTCCAGCAAACATCATCCCGAAGAAATTGTTATTAGGCTCGAGAGCCTAACCCTCGCGGAAAAATGGCGAAAATCAGAGACGTCAGAATTTACCCCGGGAAGCAAAGCCTAAATCCCGATTTAAACGACATCAAAGGCCCAAGATCTTTAAAGTCTCGTGCAACGGGAGCGTCTTCTTTCGGCAGGGGGGAGGGGAGGATAGGAACCTTCCCGGTTTTCTTTGAACGAGATGCGGGGAGTCCTAAGGAAACTTCTACCAACTTTGCTGGAGTCAAGACTTTTAGACTTTTGCTTAATCCGCGCCTTAACTCTGATCAAAGGAAACGGGCGACCCCCTTAAAGCCGTGCATTTGAAGAGGCGCGTTTGAAAATCAAGTTCTTGCAGGATGCCTGAACTCGGCCTCGGGCGTCCTCTCGCCGAAGCGCCTCTGAGCCAAAGCCTGCAGGCTGCGGGTGGCGAACGAGCTTTCTGCTTTCCCGCCCTGGGAGTTGAAATTTCGCTTGGACGCTTCGTTGGAGTTGTCTGGCGGCCCTTTCCATCGGGCCGCAACTGGGCTATTCGTTTCCGTTTATCTAAGCAATGCCTGGAGCCCCCCTTGGGGCAGAGAAACCTGGTTCCTCTACTTCGAGGAAGCTCTACGGAACAGCGCCCCACTCCAAAACGAATGGCTCGGCGGAAAAAGAAAAACCCTCGAGAATTTCAATGGACCCCAGCCT
Source organism: Thamnophis elegans (assembly GCF_009769535.1). NCBI lineage: Eukaryota > Metazoa > Chordata > Lepidosauria > Squamata > Natricidae > Thamnophis > Thamnophis elegans. Next base: position 56,364,352 of record NC_045547.1, read on the forward strand.
GGCCACTCTTGCCGCAAGCGTTTACTCGGAAGTCAGGAGTTTTGCCTTCGCTTCCAAATCCTTTCCATTCTTTTTTTTAAAGCGCGAGACCGTCGGGAAATTCTGATTTGCTGAAGGTCAGGATCCTAACCGCCTGCCTTTCTAAAACGCCCCGAGATCCGTCCTTTCTCCTTAATAGATGCGTTCAGAATCTGGACGTGAGCCACACCTCTGGCAATCAAGGAGGCGGAGGAAAGACCAAGGGAGATCCTCGAGGCCAGAGGTTTTTTCCCCCCCGGCCACCCACCAGTTTAGCCTCGAATCCGGTAATAGCCCTGAGTGCGCGCGCCCTCGGGCTGAACTTTCACCTCGCGAACTCGAGGAAGCCCCATTGGCTGAGAATTCGGAATCTGAGCTAAAGGCACTTCGGCTCCTAAGCAAAACCTGGCGCCCGCGTTTCGGGGTTTGGGTCCCGTTCCCTCGTCCCCTCCTGCCCTTTCCGATGCGCGTGGGAAACAGTCAGTTTAATCTGCCCGAAGGTCTCCCAACATAGCCCGAAAAAGTATACGAAGTAAAGGTGCTGGTATACTTACACTGATGGGAACTGGCTCTTTCCCAGAACGCGAGTGAAACAATTGCACAATCATCGCGCGCGTGCACACACCTCTCTCTCTCTTTGTACCTCTCCCAGGTCTTTTTTTTTTTTTTTGCTACGCTTGCTATAGCAACCCATTTTCTTTATGGAATTGTGATTTTCCGATCTTTTCCTAGTTTCCCTAGTTTCCTCTTTCACATGTCATGAAATGAGAAAATGCAATACTACGCAGAAACTGCAAACACCGCCGTACTGCAGTTCTTTCGCCTCCTGTCCCAGACTTCCGTTTTCCACTCGCTGCAGAAAGTTAGTTTCGGGTGTTTGTGTGTGCGTATAATTTGTGTAGCGCCAGTAAATACTTTGCATTGCCTTTCACACGAGGCTCCTATTTCAGTCAGACCCACCGTTCTTTTAAAAGAACACCCTGACAGCTCTTCCTAGAGTAAGAGTAAACTTCAAAACACAATCGTCCAAATTCGACCTGCATTTTCCGCTTAGTCCCCTATGCCTGTTTTGCGTAGTTGCTGCAAATAGGATTGCAGTAATTGAAGTTTATATTTTTGAGATAGATGTACTTTTATTACTTTAATGGGGTTCATCATGGTCGAATGTATGTCGCCAGAAATTCTTTTATGTTCCCCTAACACTACAACGGTTCTGACCATCCTTTCCTTTGTCGTAGAATCGTAGACGGTTTCAGCGGGACAAAAGATCCGTATTTGCAAGTGGTCGACTTTGCCCGTACAATTTAGGGTTCTGAAAGACGGATATGTGGATTGAAACTGGAGAGGGAAGTCTATTCAAGAATAGTTTATGCCACTTTCCGAGCTTAAGTACAGTTTTTATCTTGCAGAGTTCTTAATTGCTCGTGTAATCTCTTAATAAAAAAAATGTTCTGGGCCAGACTGCCATGTGTGTAAGATATCCTAACATTTTTAAAGATCTTGACAATATCATCAGACACGCAAAAGGCAAGAAATGGGTAGGTTGCTTTTATTGTCTACTTGCAACCAAATATATTCCGCGGCCCTCAGCCAAAATTCCAATAACTGTAGCGGAAGGGAAGACCACTTGTCGAGTATATTGCAGCACACCCGCGTTAAACGCCCTTTTCACGTGTGCAGTTTAAGAGAAAAAAGCGACGCGTTGTTGCACGAGCAAAACATGATGGGCTTCCAATCACTGCCAAGGCTCACCAGTTTTAAAACATGCAGAGGGGCCATAAAGGGCAAAAAGTTCCCGAATTTGTGCAGGGTGTTTTTCGTCTTCTTTGTAGACACCAAACATGGAGCGTTCTCACCTGCAGTCGAGCTTTCATTTTACACACCTTTGCAGAAGCAAGCCCGATGGGATATCCTGAGACTTAATTTAGGAGAAAACCTGCGTAGAATTGGAAGGAATGCAATTTCGGTTTTGACAATACCACGATAAAACTCCTGGGAGTTTTTCAGTACAAACACGGAGAACTGCGCTGCGTAAAAATGTTAGGGAGGAGTCGCTGTCCATTCGGTCACTTCAAACCGAGTCTGTCCGCATCAGCTGTTCGAAGGGGATACAATGGGCCGACTGCTCGCGAGGGATTTGCGTCACGCTTCTTTTTGCGAGAGGCTGGGTCGCTCGGTTTCGCCCATTTGAGGGCCCCAGGTGACTTTCGCCTTTCTCGCGAAAATGGGATGCGTTGGAAGTCAGTTAGGCTCCTCGGGTTTACTGCAAACTAAAGCCCCACGTGTAGTAAGGGAAAGGCGGTCTGATATATGCTCGCTGTGGCCAAACTCCTAAAGTCACGGCCCAAGGCGATTATTTTCAGTCGCTCTTCCACCGCTTCGAAGCACAGTCGCTAAAAGAGCCCTTGGAAACTTCTCCGCATTAGTTCAAAAGCCCTCGAATTGTGAGCGCAACTCGCCGTCGCCAATTGAGTGCGCGGCGTTGTTTTCTTGCAGAGCTTTGCTAAGCCGGTGGTGTGTAATCAAGAGGCAGACAAGACCAAACAACTTCTCCGAGGCTTTTGTTTACCTAGCAGGTGGGCCTTACGTCAAGGACCGCGGATCCTAAACGTCCCGCTCTGCAAGAAAAAAGCTTGCGACCCTGAAGGGCGAGGAAGAGGCAGAACCCCGGCGCGGCTCCCATTGAACTTTTGGCGGGGAAGAAAGGGGCGGGTGGGAAGGCGCTGACAACACAATTGCTGTATCCCCCGCCGCAAAGCTTCATTATCACAACTTTGTAACTTCCCAGGGAGCCTCTCTCCCCCCACCCCCAAGTTGCGGGGGCGCGTGCGTGCAAGGGTCGTCGTTTTTTTTAATTATTTGAATCCTCAACAAACGCGCGCGTAGGAAAGAAGCGGTGGCAACGCTCCATCCAGGAACAATTAGACCCACACCCAAGGGGAGGGCGAACGCGAGAAGCGGCGCGAGCCTCGGAGAGGAAACGCGAGACCCCGCGCAGCTGCCTTTTTTTTTTTTTTTTTTTTTTTTACGGTCGCTGCTTGGTTTCGTCGGGTTCCTGGTTGCCTAGGCCCGGAGTCGCCGAGCCAGCGCCGCCCGCGGAAGAAGAATAGATCAGCTCCCTTCAGAGAAGCTGCTGTGGTCGCTTCTTTCTCGCGCGTTGCTTTCTTCGAAACGCCCTCCTGTTCGGCTTCTCACGCGTCCAGGTACTGACGGCGTTTCTGCTGGCAAAACACCTCTTCGTCGTGGCGTGGCGTTTTGCGTGCGCGGGGAAAACGATCCCGCTCTTGCCCGCTTCCCCCGCGGTCTCATCTGCTTGGGACTGTCTACGGAGCGTGCGCTGTGGTAAGCTCCCCCCCCCCTCCGCCCCAAGTCCGGGGATTGAGTACAGTAGTTACTTCCAATCGGTTACTTGGCTTCCCTTCTCCCTTCCTCTTTCTTCCGGCGCTCTTTGCGGCAACAAAGTTTTCTCAAAGCTGGCCGGAATGTGGAAGGCTACCCGCGTCACATGTGTCCAGGTTTGTTTTTGGCAGGTGGCAGATGCTCCTCCCCTTCATACACTTTCAACCTCCCTCCCCCCCTTCACACTTTCTTGATTCCACTTATTTGTCATTCCCGTGTCTAAATAATATAGAGGGAATGCTGGCGTTTGATTTTATATGCCGCGTTGTTTTCCTGGAGAGAGGTTGTCAACGGCGCGATTCCGAAGTTCTCTTTTAAGCCCCCCTCTCGTGTGTGAGGATACACACTCGCGCACAAAGTGTTTTTGTGCCCCCCCCCCGTGGAGTCGGATGCATTGCTCTTTAATATTTGGTGGATGAACGCTCATTTAACGCCACAAGACGGCTGTGCGGGTGCACTTACACCTGAGGTGGTGTATTGGATGCACACCAGAGGTTTAAAGGTTTGTGAACTGTCGAAATCAGCTATGGAGGGTGTTACTAGTAATGTACTGAAGTAAAAGGTGCATCTTAAGCACATGTTAATTTCTCACTTTCTTGATTCTTTAAGCTGTGAAAATTTAGTGTGATATTTCTGAGTGAGGGCTGTGTTATTTCTCAACTTGTTTCTGTTGTCATTTTCTGTCCAGGCAGTACTCAAGAGATTTAAATCTAAATCAAGTGTGCTCTTTGAGAGCTATGAGACCTTCACCTTTTATACAGATAATTGGAAGGCCCAGTTTAATACTTGGCCACATCCAGCATGTGCATTTCAAAAAGTACAGTATGGTTTTTCACTGTCTACCCTCTCTGGCCAGGATAAACCATTATATTTCTGGATTTTTCTTTATCTATTTTGGTGGTTAAGATAAACTATTGCATTTCTGGAGTTTTATCTACTTTAATGCATTTTATTGGTGAGTCTCACAAGATCTTTCCCCAGTGTCTTGATTGGGTTTGCTGGAGACTGTTAGCCTTGAACAGTAACAATACAGAATGCTAGCCTAAAACAAGTGATTAATAAATAATAATAGTAGACCTAGATGGAACTCTTGAGGCATGATTCTAACTCGTGGGTGAGTCTTCTCCTGAATTTTCCTCTTGAAATTCAAGATGTAGAAAGTAGTGAAAGTTTAATTCTAACAGCTTTTGAGGTCTCTAGGTAAATGGCTGTAAGGCATGTTGGACTGTGGAGTTGTGAGTGTGAAAATAGGAAAGAAAAAATAAAATGCTAGTTCTTTTTACTCAAGTGATTTCTCAGACATTAAAAGTCACATATGAATGAATAAGAAGATTGGACAGATTTCCCAAGAAACTAAGCTAATTGCTTGAGGCAGATTCTGTTTATAAGAAACTTTCCACTAAAAGTATTTTATCAGTTATTTAATGGCAAGACTTAAATAATACATGCTTGTTTTGCTGTTTTGGGAAGATTTCAGGCTTGTGCATTCTGTTTTTTTCCCCTTTGATAGAATTTTGTGGGCCATCAAGCAGAGCCAGGAGCAAAATAATGGCACAAGCAGACAAATGCACATTAATGCACATTCAACCTGAGAATAATAATTCTGGAATCAAACTCTTGCCACTACAAAAATAAAAGCTGCCATTCTTTTCAACTTACAGTTTGGTAGATAGGATGGCTGGGAATCATGGGAATTGAAATCTAGTAAAACTGAAGTCTTAGGGAGGCTGCCACAACTAGTAATAATTTGGGTTACAGATAACATTAGTTATTGGAAAAGTTTTGAGGAATGGGGAATAAAAAATATTTCATTTCCAGTCATAGTTCTAGTATATAAAAATTGGGGAAATATAATGGAGGAGAGTAATCATTACTTCAGAGTTCCTTAGGGCTTATGTTTGGGAAGGTATGAGCAGAATAGTAATTTGATGTTTGATCCCAAATTACCTCCATATCTATTCCTTGAACTAATACCTTCATTATTTTCACATACAAGAATTTTAAGATCAGGATTTAAAGGAATTATTTATCATTTTTATATTAGTTTGTGGTTCTAGAACTTAATCCAACTGTCTCTGAAGGAACTAACTGGCATTTCTCAAATATTCCAGTCAACTTTATCTAATACTTGGTAATAATGTAGTTAGATTGGTACATTCTCATATAGAAGGGAACAATTAGCACCATGAATTAATAATCATGATAAATTGTTAAAATACAATCAATAAGATATTTTGTATTTAAATATAAAAGTAATTAGGCCTAATTATATGTGTTAATATTTACAATGATTTTACAAATAATATTAAATGATGTGGATACTCATTTTTAGAAACCAAATCTTTCTTAGCTTTTAAATTACTATATTTAGCTGATCATAATGATTCGAGGGTCAATCATTAACTATTCTTAGTTGCACACCAGAAATTAGTAGCAAGAGCAAAATTTTAAAATAAATTACCATGGATAACAATATTTTATATGCAAAATTATTTATTTTGCATATTTTATATGCAAAAATATTAATTAATATTTTCATAAATGAGAATAAATGGGAATCTTAAGATAGTCATGTTCAGCTTTTTAATCACTCTTATCATTTTCATTTTGAATTATTTTTGTTGGTTCTTAGCATCTAATAAGGATTCTAAATGAGAGATTGTGATATACTAAAAGGGCTGTAAATGTTGGAACTATAAACTTTCTTTGTTGAGAATCAATGCATGTTATCACTTTAGTATCTTCATATTAACCATACCTGGAATCATCAGTCATCAAATTTGTAGGCTATAAGTGAAATTCCACCTCATGGCATAATACATAAAGAAAAGAGTTGTAAAAGAATACCTTTACAGTAGCTTTTATATATTACAATGTAGTAATATATCAGTTCAATAACTTGGCCTATCCTGGTTGAACCAAACTGCTTTAAGTTTAATAGTTCTTTCCATCATATGTAGGATTTTTCCATCATACAATTAAACTGCTAATGCTGTTGTCTCATTGGGCTTCCAAAAATTTATTAGAAAAGAATAAATATTGCCAAGAAGTAATACTTATTAAAATTTCATTTTAAAATAACTGATAGGAGGGAAATAAACAGATGTTTTGAAGAGTATGTTCTATACTCAATATACATTCATCTCTTTTTCAAATGATATAATAGGTAGAAATTCTAGGTAACCATGCATGAATTCAAGAGTGTATTTTTAAAATAAAGTACTTGCAACATTTCATTATTGCTTAGTTATAAATTTTGGAATCTCACTATTGATGTCAGATTATATGGTAATATATTCACAAGTTATAGTGGGGATAAATCTTCTTGATTTCTGGAGAGTATATTTCAAAAGTGAGGCTATGACTGCTTAGTAAAAGTTGAGCCTTTGTTAGTTATCACAGGCAAGGGAGATGCATGAAAAAAACATGTTTGAGTTATTGAATGGTGGGCAAGAGATTATTGCTGTTATCAAAGTTCTCCACTATTGGCAGTGAGATTCCTAGGGTAGAACTAATTCAGGACTATTGGGTACATCAACGGGCTTTTTTGTGCATTATTTGTATATTCTTCTGTGTATTAGTGATATAATTTATTTGAATGATACATTGGAAATGAGAATCAAGTCAAATAGAAAAGTATTTGAGAAGATCAAGGAGAAACTTGATGTGTTTGTTGTTATTTTTCAGGAAGCGATTTAGAAGTTACAGACTCAATACAATAAATGTGTAATGAACATGATGTTAGATGGTCATTTGGAACTGGCTTTATACTTCTCAATTAAGCCAAAGTACTTGTATTTAATTCAGTTTACAATTTAATGTTTATTGGAAGATAATGACATTATTTTAAATGAAACTTCTCTGTAAATACAAAAAGATATACACTTGTAAATATATTTAAGATCAAAATGTTCAGTGGTTTTAATTAATAAGTAAGCTAATCTTGTTTTCCTCTAAAAAGTAACAAAATGTGTGTGTGTGGGTTGCTTGATTGTTTTGAACACTAAATTTAATTAGTATTTGTGAAATACAGTGTTTGCTAGGCTAATGTTAGAAGAGTCCTACTATAGATACAAGAACAAAATGAATATTGTATATTCAGCACTCTGTCAGATTTGAAATGTGTTTCTTTGAATGCCTGAAATCATTTTAGATATAGTTCATTCGGAAATTCTTAAATAGGGAATGCATTGGAAATCATTGTTAAAACTGGAATAGGCTGTGTGCACATTAGGCAATTTGTATTTTGGAGGATTAAATCTCACTCATTTATTTGCATCTGTTAAAGTGAGCAAAATGAACAACTCAAAATGATTAAATAAACATTTCTGACATGTCTCAAAAAAAATCAGTGACCAGTATATCCACCCTTCTTTCAATAAAAGTCATACACTTTCCATTTGTGGAATCTGTCGGTTTCTTGATCTGTTGACGATCAACTTTTCGTGCAGCAGCAACCACAGCCTCCCAGACACTGTTCAGAGAGGTGTACTGATTTCCTTCACCATAAATCTCCCATAAGTGTCCACAAGTTCACAATAGTGTGAGGAAGGGGGCCATGCCATTATTCTTTCATCTTTAAGGCTCTTACTGGCTAGCCACACAGTGGAGTATTTCGATGCATACGATAGAATATTGTCCTGCATAAAAATCATGGTCTTCTTGAAAGATGCAGACTTTTTCATGTACCATTGCTTGAAGAATGTGTTGTCTAAAAGAGTCCATCTTCAACCCCAAAAGGTCCAACTAGTTCATCTTCAATAATACCAGCCCAATACCAGTACCCTACCCTCTACCTGCTGGGTCTGAGTTGAAGTGAAGCTCTGTGCCCATTACTGATCCAGCCACAGGCCCATCTACCTGGTTCATCAAGAATCACTCTCATCTCATCAATCCATAAAACCTTTGAAAAATCTGTCTTCAGATATTTCTTGGCCCAGTCTTGCTGTTCAACTTATGTGTTTTGTTCAGTGGTTTTCAGGTTTCAGTCTTCCTTATCTGGGCCATGTCTCTGAGCACTGAACAACTTGTATTTCTGGGCACTGCAAGTAGCTTGCAGTTCTGGAATATGACAGCAATGGAGGATAATGGGTTCTTGGTAACTTCACGTTTGATTCTTCTCAAATCTTTCGCAGTTAAGGTTGATCTTTTTTTCTCAACACATTTTTTGCGACCCTGTTGACTATTTGCAACAAAATGTTTAATGGTTCTGTGATCATGCCACAATATCCTAGCAATTTCAAGACTGCTGCATTCCTCTGAAAGACATTTTACAATTTTTGATTTTTCAGAGTCAATGAAATCTCTCTTTTGGTCCATTTTGCCTGAGGCAAAGCAGCTGCCTAATAATTATGCATACCTTGATATAGGGTGTTGATCTCCTTAGGCCACACCCTCTCTCATTACACAAATACATATCACCTGATACGCTTATATCCACTAAACATTCAATTTTGTACAGCTTGGAGGTGAAAGGTATGCATAAAAATGGTGATATGGTCACAGTGCACACAATGTATATTGTGTATACATCTGTAGTGGAGAGAAGCAAGCCAGTTATTTCTTAGGGATCTCTTGAGGGAACATATGTTTATTTTGGATGACATGGTATATTATTTGAAAGATTGTTAGGTTTTCTACTTGATCATAAGGTACAAAGTCCCCTTGTTTCCTAGCATGACATTAGTTATTTTTCCTGCCCTAGTATATAGAACAAATGTGGTTTTTTTTTGTCTGTTTTAAATGTGGAAGAATAGAAAAAATGCACCCCCATCTGTCATATATGCTATTGCGAAGCACCATTACTTGGAAAGTGGCAATATTTCTACAATGAAATCTCTGCCAGTTTGTGGTATTCACCTGTTCATCAAGTTTGTCTTGATTCCTATGGTGATAATTCTATGCCTATTAATGAAAAAATTATTACAAACCAAGTATAGCAGTATAAGATTCTACTATTGGACTGCATCTAATCCAGTGTATTGAGATGTAAGGCAAAAAGTCTGATTGCGACTTGTACTTTGCTTTAGAGAATTAAAATGTAGAAGGAACATAGTTAATAACATAGTCAACATCTTTAAAGCTTTAATATTTTAGATAATACATAAAATAGAACATTTTAGATGTTGAACTGTTGTTTAGAAGACTCGTAGGTATCTTTGAGAGGATTCTAGTGGTTCTGCTCTTTTCAGTAAATGCTGAAAGATGTATAACTCATCTAAAAGAAACAGAATCGCTGCATTTATTAAATGTTTTCATCTATAAAAAAGATAAAAAATAAAGAATGCTGAAAATTAAATTTAATATCCTTAAAGAATGCTGAAAATTAAATTTAGTTCTGTACTGCCTTGTCAAAATATTTGAGAGAATAGAGAAAGAAAGAAAGTATATAGTCAAAATATGTGAATAGAAAGTACAGGTGGTCAGATGATCGCTTCAAAAAAGAAAACTTTTCACAGTTGAGAAGCTTAATTAAAGACAAGTTGAAAGCAAAGTTGATAAAATTTCTGTGTGATTCTCTAAAATTGGGGATAATTTAAAACACTTTTAAATAGAATTTGAATAGAATGCAGATGTTGGATTTTTATTTCCCAGTATAATTAAAAGTACAATCAAGGAAGGAAAGAAGCTCTTTTTGGAAAGTGGAAATCCTGCTTACATCATAAAAATATGAAAGACCACAAATTCTGCCAAAAATAATTTCATTAATAAAACTAGGAGGAAGAACATGACTTTTTAGGATCCTATTTATAGAAGCCTTTAAACAACCAATAAAATCTAATAGAGAATCAAGTGGGAAATGCTGGCCCACTTTATAGCAAAGATGTTAAAGGATTAGTAAGTGATGGGGAGATTTCAGAAAAGCTGAACAAACACTTTGCATTTACCTTTGCAACAGAAGATATCAGTTTAATCAGATACGAGGGCATGAATATTTTTTTCCTGGGAGGCTGCCAGAACAATGATTGAAAAGAAATGATGAAATAAGGGAGTTTGAAGAGAAGTAGAAAAATTAAAAAATAATTGAGTCAGTGGATTTAAACAGTAAACATGCAAATATGAGATTGTTGATTTTCAAATGAAAATATGCTATCTGTAACTAAAATTAGTTCTTCTACTGGAAGACAGCCAGTGTAAATAGTGTTTAAATGAGATTCAGTGCAGCTGAGAAATTAGAAGTCCACTAGCATAACATCTGGTTTGGGTAAAATAGTGGAAAAGCATATTAAATCTAGAATGGTTAAATATATTGAAGAATAAGCTTGATGATGAAGAATCAGCATGGCTTTTGCAAGGAGAAAATGTGCATCATATACATTATGTGCTGATTTGGTATACACTATAATTGGATTTCCAATATCTTGGACAACATCTTAAATAGAAAAAGAAGTGGGAATAGAATAAGAAAATGTCTTATGTAGTATATTTTAGAGCAGTGGTTCTCAACCTTTTGTTCACCATGGACACCCCCCCTCAAATACCTTTTGTGGCCATGGATCATGACCCCTCAAGACTTAATTCAAGATTTAAATCATAACATTTCTTTAAGACTTCACAGACCCCCTGTAATGACATCATCTCTCCCCCCCACTCAAAAGTTCTGCAGACCACAGAGTGAGAACCACTGTTAGAGAATAGCGTGCTTTGGACATAAGCAGAATTCTTATAATAGAAGAAATAAATGATGGGGTCCCCAGGAATTGGAATTATATGAACTAAGGATAAAAAATCCATCAGTCAAACTTGTACAAATTAGAATGCAAATCTAAACAAAATACAAAGAACTCTAGAGCAGATGAGAATCAATGTAACTGAAATATGAGTTGGCTTCCTCTGTCTTGGAACCTCTGTTCTGGCACTTGCCAGCTGTGGAAGTCCGGGAGCTGAAGTTCAAGCATCTTAAATTGTCAAGTTTGAAAAAAACACTGTTTTCACATAGCCTTATGACTTTTCTTCAAAGCCTTCATCCAGGGCTAGTATGATTGGGTGGCCTTTTTGTTTGTTTTGTCTTCTCTGATGAGGTAAAAGAATGGGTTGTTGTTCTGTTTGGATGATGCTAAATTTCGGATGTTATTCTGTATTTGTATATTGTTTTTATAGCTGCCCAGATCCACTGAAGTTGGGCAACTTAGAAAGTTAGAAAATAAAAAAATAAATGCTGGGACAAAAGTTCTGATTTCTGATATCAGAATTGATTACAAATGAGAATTTTTTTTTGGCTTTTGATGTCTGTAGTTGTTACATCATTGAAGAAATCAACGTCTGGCTAGGGCTTGTTAGTAAAGCAATTGAAAAAATGACTACTACTATAATGATGCAATTCTGTATGCTTAGAATGATATATATTACCTTGCTTCCTCTAGCTAAAAAAGGAAGGAGTAGCAGAAGAGGGAATCAAAGCAAATAGTGTATGAGAAGCTTCTTCGGTTAGAGTTTTATTTAAAAGAATCCAGCATTTTGTTGGATATGTAATAAGGACAATGCTTCTTTAAAGCATATGTTTTCACTATTCCTCATACTTACTGAGTTTGGGACAAAATTGGTGGATATTATTATTGTGGATCTGGTTACCTTTGAAACCTTTGAACCCACTGGAATCTGCACATCCAATTGGAAGAAATGGAAAGAGCATTGCCTCTCATAGAGGGTATCTGTGAGAGGCAACCAGAAATGAACCTTCTCTGTTAAACCTCTTGACTCCAGAGACAAGGATGGCTCTATTCCTATTGGTACGTGGGATAGTAAATTGCAGAACATGGGCCTTCTGTTGAACTGGCATGTGAATTAAGCTGATTTCGAGGCTGATGAGGAGCTTATTTGTCATTCAAATGTTTTAAACTGAATAATTGGAATTTTGAATTTTGAACTACTGTACATAAATAAGCACATATTTTAATCACAGACTTAGAAGTATTTAAAATATAATTTATACACAGAAAGTAGGTATGTGTGGCGGAATGTAGTGCAGAGTTGGGAGGGGCAAGGAACAAAGAGGCAGGTAAGCATGGAATCTTTGGTTGGCAGGCCCTTTCTAACCTTTCAAAGATATATCTAATAGTTATGCAGATTTATGCTTCAATATAGCAAGATTCCTGTCTAGAGATGAGCAACAATAAAGAAACTATTCTGAAATAGCTCCTCATGTCATTCTGGTTCCTTACAACTTACAATTTTACCCAAGATATCTTAATTGAATGCTCCTGGATGAAACTTGGAAATAATGAGGTCCAGTTGTTGGACTTCAGCAGAAGGCACTTTGCTGTGAGATTCTCAGAAGTATCTGTGCATCTGGATACCAAAGGCTGTATACTTAGTGAAACTTCGTTTTCCTGTGCGCTGCTTGGAGAGTCCAAGCATGAGTTAAATTCAGCCAATCTGCCCAGGACTGAATTAAACTTTAACCACGCCACTGGTGTTGACCAGTCTCCAGTTTTTTCAATTCAGTCAGTTCAGTGGACACGTTTAAAGTTTCTCTCCAGTTTTAGTAGTTAGCTTGGTGTCTTTCTGCTTTAATTTTACCTTGTCTATTTGTTTCTTTTTCCTTCCCATTGTTTTTTTCCCTCAGAGAGCAGGCTTGGTGAATCTTCCTGTTTTTGTTTTATTGCCTTTGGCAAGCTTTCCCTTTTTGATTCACCATCCTCTGCCTCCATGGTGTCCTGGGGCTCAACCAGGCACTGCGGAGGTCGCCAACAGCTGTGTCCTTTCTAGTTAGAGCCTCCCTCCACTGGTTGAGACAGTTAGTTGCTAACCAAGCTTCCAGCTGGGGATAATAGATTGAGACAGGATGTCAATAAGATCATTGCGGCAACTGAATATATGGCTGACACCACCTTGAATGCTGCGAAATTTGCATCCAGGGCTTAGCTTCCAACGTCACAACCTGTCACCTTTTATGGCTCAGGCACTGGAATGTGGACATGAGGTCCAAATAGAAGCTCGCTTCTGCCCCGTTCAAGGGGGACAAACTCTTTGGGGAGGCCTTAGATCCAGTCCTCATTGAGAACAAGGACAAGAAGAAGGTCATGCCTTTGACTTCTAAGAAATCTGAGCATAGGGGTTCCGGTTTTTATAGGAAGCAGCCCTTTCGGGCCACAGACCAGCCCTCCACCTCTGGTTCCTTCCAGTGCTCCTATCCCCAGAACACTGACAGGTTACAGCACCGTCAGTCCTTTTGTGACAGAGGCTGCCAGCAGAATTTTTCCAAATGTCCCTTTCCTGGGGGGTCTGGTTCCAGACCCTTCAGATGCTATAAGTGACCATCAGTGGATGGCTCCCATTGGAGGGCATCTGCAACTGTTCCACACCCAATGGGAGTGGATCACATTGGACCAGTGGGTCCTGCAGACAATTTGCATAGGTTTAATTCTAGAGTTCATTGCACCTCCACCTTGTCATTTCATTTGTTGTCCATCCCCCTCTTGCCCTGTCAAGAAAGCTCTCGTGGAACAGGAGATTCTTCACCTCAGGGACATCAGGGACATAGAACCGGTTCTGCCTGGTCAGGAAGGGACAGGGTTCTATTCCATACTGTTCCTTGTCCCAAAAAACTTGGGGGGTTGGAGGGGAATACTTGATTTTAAAAAGATAAATTACCACCTAGCATACAAGAGATTCAAGATGCAGTCCCTCTAATCCCTTATTATAAATAAATAAATAATAATAAATAGTCAATTCTGGTCTGCATCAGGCAGGGAGATCTCCTGTCCTCCATAGATTTCAAAGAGGCATAATTACACGTCCCAATTCGCAAGGCTTACTGCAGATTTTTGAGGTTCTTTTATGCAGGCCACCACTATCAGTACAGGGCACTGCCGTTCGGCCTGTCATCGGCCCTCAGGACATTTACAAAGCGGTTGCAGCTTTCCTCAGATCCTGTCCAGTATGGCTTCAATGCTACCTGGATGACATTCTCATACAGTCGTCGTCCCACCCACAAGTGACACAAGACTTGGAGTTCACCATAAGAACGCTCCAGGCCCACTGGTTCTCTGTCAACCTGGAAAAAAGTCATTGCACACCAACCACAAAGCTGCAGCATATCGGAGCCATCATAGACACTGTGGTGTGTCAGGTATCCCTGTCTCCGGAACAGATGGCAAGCATTAGGAACCTGGTGCAACAGCCACGGCAGTCGCAGCAGGTCTCGAATGTGCAGTTGTCCCAGATCTTAGGCAAAATGATATTCTGCCTGTCCATTGGGCACGGCTTCACTCTCAACGGCTGCAGTGGCTTCTACCGCATCAATGGGCAAACCAAAGCAACTCACCAATGTCGATTCCAGTTCTGCCTCAGGTGCATTGATCCTTCCAGTGGTGGCTGTCCCCCGCCCTGGCAAAAGGCACCTTCTTCAAGGAACCGGCCCGTCTCTCCAACACAACGGGAAACAGCCTCTTCGGCTTGGGGGCTCACCTCCACAGCCAAATTGCACAGGGCAGGTGGTCAGAGACCGAGTTGGCACACATCATCAACTGAAGGCAGTATCCGGGGACATCATGTGATGATTCTCATGGACAACGTGGCAGCAAAGGCGCACATAAACTGCCAAAGCAGCACCCACTTCGGGTCCCTGATGTCTGAGGCCGAATCCCTGGGAAGGTGGGCAGAACATCACCTCTGCCTGATCCAGGTGGAGCACATCTCTGGGATAAACAACATCAAGGCAGATAGGCTGAGCAGGGCAACGGTTGATCACTCGGAAGTTTGGCTGGCCAATAGTTGATCTGTTCGCCACATTGCTGCACCTTCCCAGGTTCTTCACCAAGTTCAACACCCCTCAAGCAGAGGGGATCAACACCTTGCATTGTTGATGCTGCCCGGCCTACTGTGTGCATTCCTTCGTTCCCTCTTCTCCCAAGGTGATACAGAAGATCCTGTCAGAAGAAGTGGAAGTCCTGCTAGTGGCACCCTTCTGGCCAAGATGAACCTGGTTTGCCGATCTGGTGAGTCTTTCCCTCACCCCGCCTTGGCGAATTCCCCAGAATGAGGTCTCTCTCAGCCAGGGGGCTCTCCAACACCTGGAGCCCCAGTGGTTACAGCTGGCTGTATGGCACTTGAGAGGGACCTCCTGAGTAGGGGCAGTGTATCCGCCAAGGTCATTCAGACCATCGAGGAATCCAGAAGGTCATCCACGACCAGGATATATGACACCACCTGGAGATCCTTCAACAGGTGGTGCTCAATGCGTGGGGTGAAAGTGACCGAGGCAATGGTTTCATAGATTCTGGACTTTTTACAGGACAGACTTGACCAGGGCCTGGTGCCCAGTATACTCAGGCATCAGGTGGCCGTCTTATCCACAATTCTGGCACCTGAAAGTCACTCTTCCCTTGGGTGCCATCCTATTGTCCATAGCTTCCTGCAGGGAGCAACCAATTTGAGACCCCCAGTCATCCATAGGTTCCTGTTGTGGGAACTTGAGGTTGTGTTACGAGCCCTGATAGGTCTGTCATTTGAGCTATTGCAGTCCTCCAGTCTGAAGCATCTGACATTTAAGACCGCCTTCTTGACATGGCACATCTTGGAGTTGGCAGCCCTGTCAGTTCGCAAGGACTTGTGCCTATTAATCCTGACAGGGTGGTCCTCCGACTGGACCCGGCATTCATTCCCAAGATCAACTCCTGGTTTCACAGGGCCCAGGAGGTTATCCTTCTAGATTTTTGTTCGCATCCCAAACATCCAAAAGAAAAGAGATGGCACATGCTCGACGTTCGGAGAACTTTGTGTAAGTACATCAAATGCACGGCAGCGTTCAGACGATCCGAATCACTCTTCGTGTCTTTTCAACTTGCATCCCAAGGCCGCAAGGTTTCTTCATCTACCATCGTCTGTTGGCTGCGCGCATGCATTGCCTACGCTTACATCCTGCAATCCAAACCAGTGCCATGCCATATCACTGCATATTCTACGAGGAGCACCGCCACCACAGTCTGGGTGACCCAGGCGCCGATAGAGGAGATTTACAGGGCGGCGACTTGGACTTCCTTATCTCCGTTTGTTCAGAACTATAAATTGGACAAATTCACTTTTGCAGAGGGGGCATTTGGGAGGCAAATTCTTCAGGGCATTCATGCCAGTGGAGAGACCCTGGACTTGTCAGCTTCCCTAGTACCTTTAGCTTGGATATGTCCCATGCTTGGACTCTCCAAGCAGCGCACAGGAAAATAACCATTGGCTTACCTGAAGGGTCGTTTTCTATGCACTAGGGGAGAGTCCAACCCCACCATGGGGTCTGTCTCCGCTGTTCATTTCGGACATTTGGACATTTTCTTTGGACTTGTTAGTCAACTTTTCAACACACAACAGTTCCATGCCTTCATTGAAAAAACTGGAGACTGGTCAGCACCAGAGGCGTGGTTAAAATTTCAATTCAGTCATGGGCAGATTGGCTGAGTTTAACCCATGCTTGGACTCTCCCACAGAGCACAGAAAACGACCCTTCAGGTAAGCCAGTGGTCACTCTAATTCAGGTTCTCTTATGATGTCTTTTTCTATTTAATTATATATTTAATGATCTAAACTTTGTTAACCTTGGCAATTTGACATTACTATGCAAAAGCTATGCTTTTTTTAAAAAAAAGCTATGCTTTTTTTAAAACTAAGAGTTCTACACAACTTAATGTATGATAATATATATAAGGATGTCACTACAGCACCTGTTGGCAACTCTTTAAGGGAACAACATGCTTTCTTGGAATTACAGAATTATTTTAAAGAGTTGAAATCAGATGTTACATTTGTACCCCAGCCAGTCTGAAGTTGTTTTTGGAAATAAAAAAGCTGACTCTTCCAGCAAGCTTTGAAGTTGTGGAAATTTGGATGGGGGATATGGGGAGATGTTGTTTTTGGCATTCCAGGAGTTTTTTGATGGCTTATGATTTCTTTTTGGTTGTTTTATTGCAGGGGTATCAAACTCAAGGCCTGCGGGCTTTATCCAGCCCGTGGGGTGCTTAGATCTGGCCTGTGGTGCTGGCCTGTAAATGCCAAAGGACTGGCCCGCGGTGCCTCTGTCGACTGAAAATGGCCTGAGGGTGGGTCTTGCATGGCCATCCCATGATCTGCTTTTAGCCGGTAGAGTGCTGCAGGAGGCCGTTGAGATTTAAAAAATGGTCTGCCGGGGGGGGGCGTGAGCCCCCTGCAGCCCATTTTGGCTAACAAAGTGCTGGAGGCCATGGAGGCTGAAAATAGGCTGCTGGGGGTCCATGCCCCCCACACCTCATTTTGGCAGGTAGAAGTGCCACAGGCTGGTCCTTTGATATTTCCAGGATGGCCTTACAGGCAGGAGACAGAGTGCTGCAGGAGGCAGCATTTTCTTCATCTTCTGTTTAGCAGCATCTGCCAACTAGAACTAGATACCCTCCAAGATCTAGATGGCTGTTGTTCAGAAGTGCCAAAAACATCTGTTTTGGTTCACACCTATGTCTGAAATAGAAGATCTTTCTGTAATTATGACATGTTATCAAAGTTTGGCCTCCATTTATATAAATGCATTTTTAACTTAAAACGTGTTAACAAATAATTGGTCAAATTGTGTAAATGTACTACCTACATAGCAACAAATATATTATCTACCAATTCTTTGAAAATTGAACCTTATAGCATGTATGATTTATTAAATTAAATTTAAATATTATAAATTAAATACATAATTGATTACTTACATAAATTATTTATTTACTTAGATTTATTAGCTGCCTAACATGTATGACTAATTGTAATATTTTGTGATAGATGTAGTTTTTCAGATTTCTTCTTTGAAGTTAAGATGTAAAGCAAAAATATTTAATGCGATCTACAGTTATCCAAAGATAAGTAAAATACATATTTCGATAAATTAATTAAAATAATGTGAGTATAAAATACACACATTGCTAATTAATGGTCTCTTTATATACAATGAACAGTTATTATCAATAACTATTTCAGCTCATTGGATATTGATCTGTGGTTGGGTCCACTGGAGCCTAAATTAAACTACTTATTTTTTTATCATTCCAGTCTTGTTTTAGACCTAATTTTGGAACTAAAAATAGTTTTCCCTAGCAGAGGGGGGGGGGTCCAAACTCAATTGCATTGAGAAGTTAGGGTCAGGGTCAGGGTTGTGTTCAACCTCGGAGGGCTGGGTTTAGGACATGCCCAGGGAGTGTGGCCATGGTGGGCATGGCCATGGTGGGTGTGGCACAGGACTTGTGGAGTGGGGAACCTGTGGTGGCCAAGTGCTAAGGCAGGACTTCCCTGATACTCTCCCTCACTGTCATCATACAAGTAATCCTTGAGTTACGAATGTAATAGTGCCTGCCAATTACATTTGTAACCCGAAGATTCGTTTGATTGAATCATGTTTAATAAATATGATCACTCCCTGCTTTCCTAATGCATTTGTTAATCGAATGCACATGAGGTACCTTAGAGTGGGGAACACAAATTATAAACTAACAGGATCAGCAGCACTTAAAGAAAATATATACAAAATGTTTTATCGTTGGCATTTATCACCAACAAGATTGGCTAAAATGTACCCAAACATGAAGCCGACTTGCTGGAAGTGTAAAAAAGTACAAGGGACTTATTATCACATATGGTGGACCTGCCTGGAAACACATAAATATTGGACAAAAATTTGGAAATGGGTGCAAGAAATTACAGGAGAACAGATAAAATACAAACCCGAAATCTTTCTACTGGGAATAATCAAAGGGAAATATACAAAGAGAATTAAATACATATTAACACATCTGCTAACTACAGCTAGAATAGCATTTGCCCAATGCTGGAAACAAAATAATACCCCCTCGGATGAATTAGTGATAAAAAAAAAAACTTTGGATTGTGCAGAGATGGACAAATTAACACTGAAATTAAAAGATAAAGAAGAGTCGGAATATTATGAAATTTGGAACAATTGGTACAAATGGCTGCAAAACAAGAATAAAATTAATTAAGCCAAAAAACAATATATATAAATATATATAGAACTGTGTATAAAGGTGTGTAAATATAGAAGCGAAATATTATATACATGTACAGGTATGATGACATAACAATGTTGATGTAATGCCTGTAAGGTGTTGTAGAAGGGAAAAAAATAATAAAAAAATCTGCTAAAAAAAAGAGTGGGGAACAGCATGAGGGGCCTAGTACTGCAGTAGACCATCCAAGGTCTCCCTCAATCCACTGAGATACCTCATGCTTCCCCAGGGTCCCCACAATTGCTTCCCCCCCATCCTGCCCCGCTGGGTGTCCACAGACTGGGCCTGCTTTGCTAGTATCCCAAATTCCACTTACTCTTCCCCACCCCATTTCCCATGGATGTCTTACTTTTTGAAGATCTCCAGAGCTCCAGGAGAGGCTGACCTATTGGCAGAAAAGCCAATATGATGGCAAAGCTGTAAGAACGTGAAATCTAAGGAAAACATTTTCTGAATAAAATACTTTATTCAGCTGGGATCATGTGGCCAGTAGGCCTAGGCTTAGACTGAGCCACAGCAGGCCCTCAAGGCGGAGAAGCTGAAGTCTTTTATTCAGATGGGGAAAGCTGTTTTCTTTACAGCTCATCTTCTTACAGCTTCAGGGACTTCTGAATAAAAGATTTTGGCTTTTCTGCCACATGGGTCAGCCTCTTCTGGAGATCTTCAAAAAGTAAAGGTAAAGCCATGGGAAATAGGATGGGGAGGGCCAAATCTGGCCTCCATGGGCTCTATTTACACCTGTAATAGAGGCCCAAGCTGACCCTCAGCGTGCTGGATGCAGCCCATAAAAGCTCCATTTTGACCAGCAACGGGCCGGGGGAGGACTCGGGAGGCCCCCATGGCCTGTTTTGGCTGGCACAGTAGTACAGGAGGCTGTCCAGGCCAAAAATGGGCTGCGCGGGGGGGGCTGCTAGTAATGGCACCGCAGGCTGGTCCTTTGTTATTTCCGGGATGGCCTCTCAGCCCAGATCTAAGCACCCCGCGGGCTGGATCCGGCCTGCAGGCCTTGACACGGGTGTTCTCACAGGTGACCTGCTGTTTTTGGTACCAAACAGCCAATGATGATACAATGCATCTGAGTTAGGGATCGGGTGATGGATTGAATTGGGGGCTTTCATTTTCCTGTACTAGAATGTTCACAAATTGTAAGCAGGAAATACTGATACGATAGTTTTGAAGAGGGACATCAGTCATTGAATATGATGCAAGTTAGTTCACACACACACACACACACACACACACACACACACCGTGGCCCACTGTGGATAAGCACGAAACTGAATGAAGTAGTAATTAGGCTGTCAGAACTACTCTGTGAAGTGTAGGTTTCCCTGACAAAAGTATGTCATATGAAATGTGATTGCATCTCCTCAATTTTTCAAAATTCTCTTTGCTTTCAAGAAGAATTTGGAGGAATGGGGGTCTCCAAGAAATTATATGGATAATTGCATAGGCGGAGAGAGTTCCCCCCCTTTCCAAATTCTCCCTCCTGGTGACATTTCTGTAGTTGTTATTTTCCCTCCAGCTACTATTAATGATGGAGGAGAAAAAAAGACAAATACCTTCTCATAATTAAAATGACTATATAATGTGCTCCTAATTAAATTGCCACCATAATTTGTAACCTGATACTAAGATTTCTTGCTAGGAAACAAGAGTCTTAATTAAAAATTCACAGCCTGAGGTACTGGAGACACATGCTATTTCAATTTTTATATGGGTCATTGTTGGAAAGCAATATTGGTCATGGCTGGTCCATGTTTGTTCATGAATGCTAACTTGTAGATTTTCTTATAGAGGAAATTTCTACTTATTTTGGGTTGGATGAAGAAAACCAATTTGCTGTCCTTCAAAAGTCTAAAGGAGTGACATCTGAAGGTTTGCTTTTAGGAATTATACCCGAAAACAGAGACCTGATTAGGAAGGTGGGTTTTGGTGGTGTTAACTAAACTGTCTGAACTAACGTCTGAAATTGCTCCCCTGCCTTGAACTGAATTTTCCAACTTTCCATATATTTATTGTTTGGATGAGGAATTTGTTTTGAGTTCTCCATTTTATCCCTTGCAATTTTACCATTAAAATTTGCCTATTTAATAGTTGCTTCTGCTGTTACTCATTAAAGAAAGGGACAAAAATGAAATGTGAATGACAAAATTTAAAATTATTTTAAAATTATTTTAAATTGAATTGTTGAATTGTCCCGCAGCGAGTTGTCCTGTGGCAAGTTGGCCATGGTGAGTTGTTCCCTGGTGAATTGCCCAAGGCAAGTTGTGAGTTGTCCCACAGTGAGTTGACTGTGGTAAGTTGGCCATGGCAAGTTGGCCATGGCAAGTTGTCCAATTCCTCCAAAAAAGTACAATATTACAATCCCATTGAATAATCATGACAAGCAGTAGGAGCAATGAATGCATCACATTTATTTTTTAATGTAGTAAATATCAATAAAATGCAACTAGTACAATAGAACTCTTTTCTGTTCCTATATAATTTGTAAAAGTGATAAAGTGTCCTGGGAGAAAAACAGTTTAAGAAGCATTGGCTTAGATCAGAGGTGTCAACTCTTATTTCATTGAGGGCTGCATAAGGGTTGTGTTTGACCTTGTGGGGGCAGAGGGGGGACGTGGCCAGGATGGGCGTGACCAGCTCAACATCACTCATATCGGGGGCTCCTGTGGTGGCCCAAGCGCTCTGCCAGGAAAACGTGCTCCAGAGCTCCATTTTTGGCTGCAACGGCTTCCTGCAACCCTTTGCCAGTGAAAACGGAGCTTGGGAGCACTGCAGCCCTCCCGAGCTTTGTTTTTGCTGGCAGAGGCACCACAAGCTGGTCCTTTGCTGTTTCCAGGGTGGCCCAATGTAAGCATCCTGTGGGCCGGATCCAGCCCCCGGGCCTTGAGTTTGACACCCCTGGCTTAGATTAATTCAGATGAAGACATGTATGAGGTGACAGTGACAGTTCGTTAAAATGAAGTATCTGAGAACAGATCTTTACAAATTAGAGCATCTTAACATTCAACCAACCTTTATAAAAGTATTTGGTATCTTAAAAATTAACTAAACACTTGGAATATAGTTTTGGTCATCACAATGAAAAACAGATGTTGGGACTTTAGAAAGAATGCAGAGAAGAACAACAAAGATAATTGGAGGACTGGAGGCTAAAACATATAAAGAATGGTTGCTGGAATTGGGTATGTCTAGTTTAATGAAAAGAAGGATGAGGGATGGCATGGTAGTAATCTTCCAATATCTCAGTGATTGCCACAAAGAAGAGGGAGTCAAGCTATTCTCCAAAACACCTGAGGTTAGGACAAGAAGCAATGGATGGAAACTAATCAAGGAGAGAAGCAACTTGGAACTAAGGAGAAATTTCCTAATGGAAATTAGAACAATTAATCAATAGATCAATATGCCTCCAGAAGTTGTGAATGCTCCAACTCTGCAAGTTTTTAAGAAGAGATTGGACAGCCATTTGTCTGAAATCATACAGGGTTTCCTGCCTGAGCAAGAAGACCTCCAAGGACCCTTCCAACTCTGTCATTCTGTTCTGTTGTTCTCTTGCAACTATGAGCAGTTTCAGAAGCAGTTGTGTAAGCATCACTTATGATAGCTGCTTTAATGAAAGAGGTGTTCAATTGTGTCCTTATGTCAAAGCTTATCTTTAATAGGCATAACACATCTGTATAACAAGTATAGAATAAGTTATTTGAACTCTTCTGCAACGATCATTTAATACCACCCAGGTTATTTATAAACAAAATTTATTCACTTATTTTTTGTTTGTATAATTTGGAATAGATAAAACATAGTCCTATCTGGGGTATGATGTCCATTTGAAAACTATTGTTTTTTGTAGAAATGCTTATAACTTTATACAGCCCTACATTTTATAATTCGTAGCACTTTTCCCAGTTGTAAAATAAAACAGTGAAACACAGTAAAAGCTGCAAACATTGGGTCTATTATCTGCCACAAAATCTTGTCAAAACAAGATGAATGTCATTGCTTTACAAAGCACAAGCATCTTTATGCGTCTATTACATGGATGATTCCACCCCTCTTAACATCTTGTGTTGAAAGAAGCAGAGGGAGGGTTATTCTGAAAATCTGTGGGTGAAAGTCATACTGGTTAAAACCAGTATGAAAAGTAGTTTTTATTTTGAAAAGGCAACTGGACTCATTTTTTTGAGGGAAAACAAGACTTCCTATCATGGAAGCTTCATAAGTTGTATTGAATGCTGTGGGAGATGGAAGGACAGTAATTGATAGTTGATATTATTTGGTAGGAGTGGGAAATGGAAATGCAAGTTTTACTATT